>NW_019172955.1:1376111-1376826 GCF_000576695.1 Kuraishia capsulata CBS 1993
CCAAAGAAGAGTGTGCCGAGATCATTATCAACTACTATAAGTTTGCCTGGGTTCAACATCCTGTTGTGGAAAACGAACAAGTTCTCTTTTCGGTTGCTCAAAGCCATTCGTCTGCAACCTCATGGGAATCGTTTCTTCTCTACATCTGTCTGGCTATTGGCACAGCCATCACCGGTGACTCCAGTGACCTTGCGCGGCGGTACTACATCTCTTCAATAACTTACCTCAAGAGATTCTTGTACTCAATACCTATCACTCTCCAAAATTGCAACGACAAAGACATATCTAATGGTCTCTTGGTGCGCTCTCTTCAATCTTTGCTATTAATATGTTCATTTGGACTTCTCAAACCGATTTCGCCCGGAATATGGTACATGGCTGCCAGCGCAATGAGATTGTGTATAGATCTCGATTTGCAAGATGAGGCCAATGTTGTGTATCTAGATGAGAAGCTTGGGCCAGAAGGAAAGCTCTTTCATCGAAGGCTGTTCTGGTCCTGTTACTCTCTTGAGCGTCAGATTTGCGGGTATGCTAACAAGCCGTTTAGTCTTAATGATGGAGATATCACAACCAAAATGGTACCGTTTGGTGAGAATGAGTTGTCTTACCTTTTCATCAAGTCAAGACAAATGCAATCGACGATTCACCAGGATCGTTCCAAACCCTTCGGTGCATCTGCTCATCAGTGGCGCCAGAACATGCATTCTGAGCTAAA
>NW_019172955.1:1377599-1378385 GCF_000576695.1 Kuraishia capsulata CBS 1993
CCCCACTGAGTTTCTCAATACTAAAGATCTTTGGGAGTTTCTTTTTGAAGAGCCTTTCAATTTGAAGGAAATGATGATGCTAGAGCGAGCATAAGTGGTTCACCATATCCAACTAGCCCAGGAAAGTCCCCAGGCTTGCTGAGCTATTCCATTGACTTTGGCTCTGACGTTTCTTTCAAACATGCGACTTTCATACTTGGGACATAGAATACCTACGGTGGAGAGGGCTTTTTGTATCAAATTCTTTTCTGTCAGCAAAGTCAAATTGATGATTGTTGTAATGCTAATAAAGAGAGAATCTAACCGTTCCCTTTTATAGACCTTCTCAATCAAAGTCTTCTTTCGTTATTTCATATTTTCAAATTATTGGTATTTTGAGAAAATACAGAGTTCAATCAAAATGGAACAAAACAAAACGAAGATCCACATCTGATATTTGCCGCTTTCTCATTCTGACCTGCAGAAAAGTGTATCACGCTTCATTTGCGTTTAGGTAAAACCATATTGATTGTCTGCTTGCAAATCTCGGTGACTAGAACCCTTTCCTGGCTCTGTTTGCTTACACGAGCAAAAAGGCGGATCTGTGTTAGTCTGTTCATTTTCAACCTGGATCAGTTATGTCTGGATTCTCTTGATTTATTGCGAATTCTTTTTTCGGAATCAAAATAATATTGCTGGTTGTCAACATTGGCTTAGACGCTGTTCCCATCTCAAACTCATCGGCTATTATTGGCGTGCATTGTATCGGCTTTTAGTGCCGCATGAGTGAATTTAATTTTTCCGATG
>NW_019172956.1:0-1226 GCF_000576695.1 Kuraishia capsulata CBS 1993
GGCGGTGAATCAAGACTTCCCCTTCGTCTGAAATTAACACCTGGCTCATATAACAACTAGATTTGTCCAGCTCACTAAATCCCAAACCGACAAAAATTCCTCTTCTGGCAGCAAGTTTTCTTATTTCAATCATCTCGGGACCATAGGCAGATATAGAATTATTGATGTAATTACCATTTTGCTTTTTGTTTTGTTTGAAGTTGCCAGTCCAGATATAGTTGGGGTAGCCAGGTATCCAAACTTCCGGGAAAGCCACCAGAGAAGCTCCGTTATCTGCTGCCTCATCGATCAGCATCAACGTCTTCTCGACAGATTTTTTTTTGTCGAACCAGCATGGCTCAGATTGCACAACAGCAGCTTTCCATTGACGTAATGACATTTTACTTGTTGTTTCACTTGATGAAAATTTTTGAAAGAAAGAACGGGAGTTTCCATACGTAGATATATAGCTGTAGATAAGTGCAGCACCATCTAAGCCAAATAACGCTTTGCGCTATATTCGAAGAGTCGTAGTCCTCAAACGATGACAACGGCGCAATTTCTTTTGGAATCACAAACACAGAGAGCTGACTTACATTCGGCTCCAAGATAATAGCACCAGATAAGAAAGGTTGTGCTTGGAGTTGCCTCTTTGGAACATGCATCAATGCGTGCGTGCTCATCGCTTATAGCGTCTAGATTCGGTTTCTTAAAAATAAGTGCGCCAGATAAAAGATAGTGTAAGGCGTGTAATTTTTTAACAAAGTTCTTCGGATTACCAGGCCGCTTACCTATGATTGAGTTAATTACCACAAACTGATACAAATGATACTCGCTGCTCCGAAGTTCCTAAAGGGGACCGCTAGCTCCGGAATCAAGCTCCTGAAAGTACAGCCAGAACGAAATGGATGTCTTGTGCTGTCGTAAAAAAATTCAGTTGGCGAAAAGTCGCAATAAAACAAAGCAAGAATAGAGTAGCCAAAGTGAGCATTGATAGTTTACTGGATTTTAAGAGAAAAGAGAATATTGTACAATTATTGATGCGTGAAAACACTTTTTAATCTTATGCGTTTCTATCAATTCAAGCAAAGCTGAAGCTTACGAAGTTTCTCTACAGCATTTCCTTTCGATGGCTAATTCAAAAACGCTGCTGTTAGAATTGTAATACCTTTAAATTCTAGGGTTGAGACGATAGAACCTCCGCAAATGTACTATGAGTTTGAATCAGAGGGGTCGGATCCCTGTGC
>NW_019172956.1:1246-22511 GCF_000576695.1 Kuraishia capsulata CBS 1993
GTGGCTTGCCCTGGAGAGACTTTGATCACATGGCTCTTGGGTCTATCATCGATCAACAACCTCATCAAGTCAGGACGCGAATAGTGGCCTACAGGATCTTTCGACATTTTTGCGTCGACTATGCTGTCCAGGTCAATGTCTGCATAGATCAACCCGTCAAACAACTCGTCGGTCGGTCCAGTCAAAGGGAAGCCGTCCGCTCCGTAAACAACCGCTTTTCCACCACCAATACCGTTCAAATGGATTCCTTTTGGTTCGGATTGTCCCTCGGAGTTTGTCTTGAAGCCATCTTCGGAGATGACTTGATTGGACAATAGCACAAATGTGCCACCTTCAATCGCATGCATTTTCGATGCAAGCTGAGACCAGGTCAATCCACTATCGTATGACCAGGAAGCAATATGAACCTGTTCTCCTTGAGCAAAGGTGTTATACTTCAGTAAAGGTTGCATATGTTCTGTTGAATCAAGCATCCCAATGCGACCCAATGATGTCTCGACGACATTGCATAAAGAATCACCAGTAGCCTCTCCAAAAATGGTTTTCTCGAGGTGAGTAGGCTTTAGCTTTCTGCGGTGGAGAAGGACTTCTCCTGTGTTTGAGATCAACATCTGGGAGATGTAAACACTGGCATTGTCAAGTTCGCTGAATCCAAGTCCCACATAAATGTTGTTTTCCTGGGCCAGTTTGCGAATTGAAACAATCTCAGATCCATAGGCAGTGATTGAATTCTTCATATACTTTTGCACGAGTGGCTTATTCTCGTTGAAATTTCCAGTCCAGACAAAGTTGGGATACCCAGATATCCAGAGTTCAGGAAAAGCAATAAGAGATGCACTGTTTTTGGCAGCCTCGACAATAAGGGCCGCAGTCTTCTTCAGGGTTGCATCTTTGTCAAACCAAACTGGTTCTGATTGAACAACCGCTGCCTTCCATTGGCGAATTGACATTTTTGGCAACTGAGAGGGTACTTGAAGAAGTTCAGTTGACGGCCGTGGTGTACAATCCAAGTGCAATCAGTTGGTCTTATAAAACAATATTCCTTATACGACCAAGCATTAAATCAGTGGAATGATCAAACTATGTGGTAATTGAAGGATTTCCTTTGAGGAAGAAAAGTCGTATATCGAGCCAAATAGGGCAAGTGCAAGCACTGCAGAACCCACATTCCTGCAACAACCATTTTTGGCGAGAAAGATAATACTTATTCGAGCGGCGGCCGAAAATATCGTTTTGGGCTATCAGATTGGAATATCATCAGATCTGGTAACTGTATGCGTAATGCGCGCGCAGCCTTGGCGTGAAAGGAATCGCAGAGGGCTGTGGCATTTGGTGGATTTTTGGCTTTCACTATTGACTTTGACTGGTACCACTGCTGCTAATGAACTTTTCTCGTTGGGCGTTGCTGGTAACTACGTAACCTGGGGAATTCCGGTTTTCTTGAGATTAACCTCGGGTAAAGACAAATTCAAACTAGATCCATTCTACACCAGATTTCCTAAAAATTTGAAAAACTGAAGAATTATAAAAAAAAGTACCCAAAATAACTGGCAGTGTTATAAACCAACAGCAGGGAAAAGTTTATATCAGATCAGCAGCATAATTATGTCACACACTATTCCACTCAAAATGATAATTCAGATATCAAAATTGCGACTCGGACACAGGAGCACATCTTTCAATTAGCCCCAAAAGCCGCACAGAGTCATCAACCCGCATATCTCTGCATGTGCACGAGCAGCTCAAATTATCAGAACCGCCTCCGTAAATTCGGGCATGAAGAGTACTTCTAAACCAAGTCCCAGACTAGATTCACTGTCCTTGGCTGAAAACATAAATTCTTTGACCGAAGCAAAAGTGTAGGAATGATGCATGTTATCAATTCTTCTTTGAGCATCCAGAGAGTATCACGATGTTCCTTTTTGATGGCTGCTACCCCAGCACTCAAAAGTCAACTTCTATGGATTATAAATAAAACATATCTAAATATTAGGCTAGTTACAGAAGAAAAGGGCAGTGAGTCATGAACAGGATGAACGATGAAACCCCACATATTTACTTCATTAGCACTTACATCCGTGAATTAAACGGCTACACGAAGCTTTTGATTTTTGAAGCATCAAGAGGGCAGCAATAAAAATTATGGAAAAAAGTACTCGATATATTGGGCTGGAGCTTCAAATTTCTTCTGGCTCAAAATCATACTCAGCGTGAGAAACTTCCTGCTTCAAATCGTCATAGAACCTATCGCTATCTTGTTGCTTCTGAGTCTTGTATAACTTCCACTCCTTTAGGGGAATGTTTTTATCATACAACTCGTCGATCTCTTTAAAAAACCTTCCAGCGGTTTCCGGTTGGATGAAGTAGAACACAAAAATCGACAAGAATGACATACCCGTGAAAATGAAGTTGATCTTGGAACCCATATCAGCCTGGTCTGCGTTTAACATGTATGGCAAAACAAAAAACTACATGCATTGGAATGCATAGTTTGTAAGGGTAGCAGGTGCCATAGTCTTGGCTCTCAAACGACAGAAGATACCTCTGTGGCGTTCGTATATGGCAAGGGACCAAAACCAAGATTATAGAAGAAGTTGTACATCACCATGAATGCGAATGCAGCTGCCATACCACCATGGTTGTATCCGCTCAACCCTGCGCAGGCATCAATCAAAACCAACACAGTCAAGGCAATGATACCATAAAGAATCAATGGCCTACGTCCAAATCAGTCGATGATGAACCATGACGTAATGACACCAGTGACCGACAACGCCTGACCGCCACAACTCAACTGATATGAACATTGGGTAGACCACCCTGTGTGCTGGAAATAGTGGGTAGAATACGAGGAAATGAAGGTGACTCCCGACATCGGTTGCATAAAAAATGCAAACAGAATTGTGAATATTCTCTTAATATCCTTTTTCTTGAAACATTCGAGGTGGGTCAATGACTGTGTGATTAGCTTGAGCTCCTCGTAAGTCACCTTCATGATAGCAAACTATTGGTATGCTTGAGTTGGGTGTATAATCTTTGAAAGCTCTTCAAGGCATCCTCGTTTCTGTCTTTTCGAATGAAGTAGTAAGGAGACTCAGGCATGAATGGTGCTTTAAGAAGGCATAAGATTGAGAATATCCACTGTGTAATGAACTCTTCCGTATGCTATCATTGAGGTGTAAGTTACTGTCTTATTGTTGATAAGGTAACAGATGAAGGGACCTATGCACAATGAGAGCGAACATGCACCTGCAGCCAAACCTCTCAAAGCCAAAGACGAAACTTCGGTTACATAACTGATTGCCATTATAGAAAAAATACCCAAACACAACGCATTAACCATTTTTCCGGCCTAAAAATACATTGATTGTAGTTGCAACGAATTCAATAGCGATACTAGGAACGGAAACGACAAGACCGGCAACAATGATCCATTTTCTTCTGGGTCTGTCTGCAAACTATGAAGATGTCATCGATGCAAACGCAATAGCCATTAGGGGAGTACCAGAGATAGCAGATTGCAATTTCGTCTCCAAAACATATTGGTCTTCATACCAGTGTCCAAAGTCTTGTCTGAATTGCGGAATGGAGACCACAATACTGCCGGCTTGGTCTTCGTAACCCACCAATATCAACAGCCAAACCATAAACAGGATCCAAATGGATGCCTTTAGATAAGCTTTAATTGCTTGCCTTCTCGTGAGTTTGTGTTCTAGTTGATCAAAATCGAAAGACTTGACGGATGCGAGCTGGTGCTCCTCGGTTTGCTGGGCGATAGTGTCCTCGGCAGGACTTTCGTTCCTGATGGCCTTAACAGTAGCGATGTTGGGTTCGGAAGATGGGAATTCAATTTTGGAAAGCAGCCAGTAAACTCGCTACAGACGAGGAGCCGCCCCAAATATATACATCCTGTAATCGAGCTGCAAATCATGTAACATCTTGCCTGCATCTTTCTGGGATAAATCAGGAAATATAAGTCCCAATACTCACGAAAAGGGAATTTTTAGCGCTTCATCAGCCACCTCCAGAAAGCTTGAAAGCCGGGTGTGGGGGGTAGCGTAGAGATTCGGTGTTTGATGTCTCCGTCTCCAAAGTGCATGGTGTGTGCGTAGTGGAGCATCTCGGTGTTTCATGTTTCGATCTCCAGGGCGCATTTTAGGCATACGACGAATCTGAAATTTCTGGGTAGAAATCCCCCGTCGGATTATGATAAGAATATTTCGATGAAAAATTCAGCAAAGGTATTACATTGGTTTAGCTCTCTAGTACCTGAATCTCCATTTTCTCAAAAACATCAATTGAGAAATGTTGTTTTGCGTACAGGTACCAGTTTGTAACAGTAATCACAAAAGTAGCAAATAGCACAACAACAGTGTAGTTCATACCACTTGCAGTAACTGGAACATACATCGGCACACATGTCCAAGCAGAAGCAAAGAAAAACCATATGAAACAGATTATGTTGATTGGCCTCCCCCATGTGCCAAGGTTGAACAAAGGCTTCACGCCTTTGCCAAATCTGTCCTTTCTTAAAATTAAAACAAGAAATGGGATAGAATACCCCAGGTACATGGCAGAAACAAAACTTCCGGACACTGCATTCAATGCTGCGCTGGAGGCAAAATAAAGAAGCCCAATCAAGGCCTCCGCAACACTAACAAATACTATTGCCCACACAGGCGAATTCAGGCCTGGATTCACTGATCCGAAGACTTTTACACCATAGGGAATGGATCCAAAGTCTGCAAAGGACATTAAGAGACGACTTGCAGAGGTTACAACTGGCACACTTCCGATTGGGAAACCGATAGCGATGATCAATGCACACGTGAGGGCCAAACCGTCATTGTGAAGCGAATCCACATAGAGTTGGAAGAGGGGAATTCCTCCCACAGGGTCAAGCAGATTGTCTGCACTCACAATGCAAAAGTTGTACACCAAAATTGCAACCAGTCCAACGAGAAACGCACCTGTATAACCATATGAAATAACTCTCGGAATATTTTTCTTTGGATTTGGAACCTCATCAGTCATATGGCAAGCACCATCAAAAAGAGACAGAGCGCTAACGCCTGGTAAGATACTGAGAAAAAATACAACTCCATTTGAGCTCCATCCTGTGAGGTTGGTCACCTCAGTGAAGGCAAACGACGCCGTTTGTTTTGGATGAGCTCTTGCCAGCAGAGCAACCAGGGTGAAAAGTGTTCCAAGGTTGAAGATATAATTCACAAGCCGGGCAATAAAAGGAATCCACTTTACGGCAAAGATGTTAGCCACAGCCGACAACAAAGTATTGGCCAGGAATACCAGGTAGTAGTGATAGGTCTGGCTAACATATTCCGGATTACGCATAACGGCCACACCCAAAACAAGATCAGAAATAAAGAAACTAGTAGCAGTAGCTCCAAAAATCCAACAAGCACACGAAAGAATACCACTGGCATAAGCTAGAAATCTGGCGTAATTCTTTGGAGCATACAGATGAGTCCAATAAACCATGGCAGACGAATGAGGGTTAACGGAAGCCATCTCTGCTATTGAGTAAGCCGTGAGCAAACAGAAAAACCCCGTAAACAAGTACGAGTAGAAAAAGAATGGAGCTCCGCCGACACCGATCACTGTGGAGAGGTAAGTTCCCAGAGTGAGTGGAGTAGCAATAGATGAGTAAACAACTCCGACGACACCCCAGATGTCAAAGTTTCTCTCCAGACCGTCTTTGCCCCGTATTTCAATGATTCTGCAAGTCTCACCATCTTCTGTATCGATGACTTGAACTCGGGCGCTGACATCTTTTTTGAGTTTCTTTTCTTGGTAGTTAGATCCATCATTTGAGGACGACATTGTAAATCTATCAGTTTAAAGGTCAAGACACCAATAATCATGCAATTCTGCCAACTGGATTCGTGGCGCGGCCGTGTTTTTATACAAGAGAATTATATAGAATATCTACCTTGTGTTGCCAAGGGTCTGCTGAGAGCTAAAGCGTTTGTTATCTGCGACTTATCGAAGATAGGGATCATATACTTTGGCACACACGAATGTTCGCTAGTGATTGCTTGGTTGTACCTGGGACACACTGATAAAAGATAAGATAAGGAAATAATTTGGATGCACACTACTGTTCGCTAGCTACTGCTCAGTCTTATCTGAGATACTAATTGAGGATAAGAATGAATCTAATACTCACCAATATCAAAGCCTGTACAGAACCTACCATTTTTGTTATTCAAGATTAGATTAGAATCTGATGATCCAATCACTATCCACCATTCGACGTAAATTACATATTGTCCAAAAGCTGTAGATCGATACCGAAATTGTAAGCATCTGTTGATACAATACCGATTTATGCATGTCTAGTTTCTACTGGAAGTGTGATTGCTTTGGGGAAGTCTTCTTTCTATATGCACTTTGTGATCTGCTGGTGGAAATATGCCGTTGAGGAAAACGATACAGGTTTTGCAAAGCGCGCAAGATCCCTCTCTCGTATTAGCCAGACAAAGTTTAGAGTGAAGGTATAGCAAATAAACTATATGAATCAAGGCATCGTTTTGGATCCCATCAGTATTTTTTCTCAAAAAACTGCACTCATATGAATGACAGTCCTACAACTGGCCTCCATCGAATCATAACTTAGGGACAGTCTGCCTGCTTCAACCGATCTCAAGTTCGGTTGGATATGCGTCTGGAGGGTTCGCATCAAGTGAGCAATTTCGCAAGTCTCTTCATGCCAAGTACAACGTCGAGTCGATATCTCGAATAACAGACAACCAGCTTACCTGCTCGCCGCCTTTTCTTCTTTCCCAAACCCTTTCGACAACACGAGAACCCCGTCTCATTGTGTCTACGCAGTAAAGGTCCACTAATCTTAGCCAGTCAGTAACCCTCGTTTGAGATTCGGAAGAAGTCGCCTCACAGCAAATAATAAAAGCCGGCCAGAACAAACCAAGTCCTGTGAAGCCTTTCGAGATCTCCTCGCATATTTCTATGTGGTCAATTCCAGAGCCCACCAGGTCTTGCAAGGTCTGAGGGTCTTGCTTCTTCACTTCCGTGAGAAATAACAAACTGATGGCAGTGTGGAATATAAAAGACTGATGATATACTATCAACGAATTCGCAGAATGCATGCTGGCATTGAACGCTGGAGGCTTGCAATCTATCAGCTCCAGTTCAATATCGAAGATGGCTTGATCTCGATATTTCGTTGACTTCGCGAGCTGAATATGCCTCACTATGCTTGTCAAACAATTCATCATACCTGGCGTAATTCCTAAGTTGCGATAGATCAGCGACTCGGTCATATTTTCTTCTGGATATCTCATGAACTCTAGGTCCTCGAGTGTCAAGTACTTGTGACAAAGATCGTCATTTTGCATATATAATGCGGATTTAAGGTAGGCCAGTCTCGTCAATTGAGAAAAATAGAGTAAGGCACCAGATAGTCCTTCTGGTTGGCCAAGTCCTGCAATAAGTCCGCCCCCGTCCGAATTGCCTATGGCTTTCAGAGCTGATACAGCACCTCCGAGATGAATCTGCCATTCGTCTGAACTGTTGAAACAATCAGTTGCCAGCATGAAACATATGGACCCAGCTAAGAAACTCAGCTCTTCGGATGTGGAAACGTCTTTCCACGAGTACTTGTCCGAAACAAAACTGAGAGCCCTGATTTTGTGAAACTTCCTGTACTCATGGAAGTTGGTATGCTGAAACTGAGGGGCTATAAAGGCATGGTCTGCACTGGTTGAAAGGAAACTCGAGCAAATAGCACACACTGTATGCAGGATTGCCCTTTGAAGCTCAGCGGCATGCGGTTTGTCCAGTGCCTCCTTCAACATAAGATTATAGGGATTCATTTCACTATCGTCCACCGGCGTGAGAGTCTTACTGAAATAACGATTCCAAAAATTCAGCAAGACAATCTCAATCTCAAGATCTCCGTAGAGACCCTGGAATGAGGCCTGCTCCAGTCTTTCTCGTATTCTGCTCCCGGATTCCATAGCGAATACTTCAAAAGTGATATTTCTTGATTCATTACTCGAGCAGCTATCGCTCCTGGTGCATATACCCATCTCCACCTTGCAAGTGGCATTGAAAACAGTGAAAGGCCCATAACCGACCTCCTTCGTACTCTCCAGATTTTTGCAAGTCAGGGATACCGACGCGGTTTCGATTCTTTCCAAGAAGCTGTCAACCTGAAATTCGTTCAGTAGTTGGTTCTCTTTCCACTTATAAAGAATAAGACATCGACTCCTCTGATACCCGTGTTCCGACGACGATCTATTGTTGTCACCCCAGCACAGCTTCACCATGTAACCCTCACACTTGACTTTGTGAATTAAGCAGTTCCTGCAACCAGGTCTTCTTTCGTCGCACCTAACTCCACGCTTTCGACATGTCCAACAACCTGTGTACTTTTTTGTTTTTCTAGTTGAAGTATCATCTATCTTAGACATGTCTCCAGGATCCATTACTGCTTTCAAAAAACGTGGTCGGGAACCTAAAGTCAGAATGAGGTCCCCTAGCTTTGAGGTTGAGTGAAGCGCTTGGGCTTACATAATCCATATGGATCTCTCATCTCGCATAATCGGCGTTTTCAAATGGGATATCGAAGCGAGGATTTTCGAAGCATACCACAGATACCGGTTTGACGGATATGCAGGATTATGAGGTTGGGCTCAAAACCATGCACTATCTAGTCAACCTCGCTTGAGACTTCCTAGATCATTAAAGAATCACGAAGTTTATCTGCAAGTTAAAAACTGCCGTTAACCATTTCGCACTATTTAAGCTCAGGAATGATCCTTTACGGTACCTGTGCTTTTCATAAAACTAGAAAACAAAAACAAACAAACTACAAGACCTAATCATGACCGAAGTTATTACCTCATCAGTGTTTAACATCGAACACTTGAATAAAGTGACCGAGGATGGAAGACCAATCATCAAACTTCCTAATAGTGGCGACACTAGGGTTTTGAAATTGAATAAAGAGGATTTGATTGTTTCCGAGCCAGCAACCCCCGAGAAGATTGAGGAGAAACTCAAACTCTATGGTGGTTGTATAGTCAGAAACTATCTCCTGGAGGAAGACTGCGACCAAATTCTTAAAGACGTCTCTCCCCGTTTAAATTCGTTCTCAAATTCAGGAGATGCAAGTAATTTCATCTCTCCCACTACGCGCCGTGCAAGCGGAACTTGTTTGAGGTCCAGAACTGCTGCTGAGAAGATGTTGATCCACCCTTTGAATCTAGCAGTTTCCAACAGGTTCCTGGGTAAAGAGAACGTTTTCAGAATTGGAGAGGAAGCGGTTACCGGCTTTTCCAAGGCACAACACAACTCATGTATCACTTTTTCAATTGGACCTGGCTCTAAGGACCAACCCTTGCACAGAGACGATTATTTGCATCACAGTGTACGACCATACCGGGAGAAATACACATTTGGAACAGAGACTGCTGTTGGTACCGCTGTGGCACTGAGAAGGACCACCAAGGCAAATGGTGCCACCAGATTCATCCCTGGTTCTCACTTGTGGGATCACTATCGTCGTCCAAATGAAGAGGACGTTTTCTATGCTGAACTAGAAAAAGGCGATTGTTTTTTTATGCTGGCTTCCTGTTATCACGGAGGTAGCGCAAACACCACCAAAGATGAACAGAGAATTGTCACTTTTCTGTTTATGACACAGGGTACTCTCAGACAAGAGGAGAATATCTTCCTGGGAACCCCGATTGAGTACTTCAAGTCTTTGTCTATTCCAGCCCTTGCTGCTCTCGGTTTGCAAACCAGTCAGCCTTTCTGTGGATGGCATGAAAACGAAGACCCAATTAGGTTTCTGCTCCCCGAGGCTGATTATGAGTTTACGCAGTTCAAAGATGTTTACATGGTTGAGGACTGATACTGGGCTAATTGATTGTTGACATATTGCTCGATCAGGGATAGTTTCAATGTTGAACAATGTCAATACGAACCGTTCTGTCAGGAGAATCACACATACTAAAAACAGTTTTGATTGGCTGAGAAAAATCAAAAGTAGATATGAACCTGTATTAGTGCCGGCAAATCTCTTGAGACTTTTGTTAAGCATAAAGTGCGACGAAAGTTATTGTACAAACATCCGATGGGGGGATTTGAAAATATTCCAGAACGATAGAGAAGAAAAGGTTAACCGAAAATGATTTGAAGATAAACAGAGTATCTGCAATCGATCTTCAGGGAGCAACCGGTCGTATCCCAACTTTTCTTGATGGTTTTTGGTATCAAACGATAAGGGAATTCTTACTCTCAAGTCAGATATAATCGTACTCCCTGTGAGAAATAGTTTCTTGCTAATAACGTTTTAAGTCGCAATAAAATGAAAGCTCGAGTTTTATTGTTTCAACTTTCAATGATTTTACAGTTGTTTGAAGATATGTGAGGATAAGCATCTTTCAAACTCGTTGACTCTAATACTATTATATGATCTAGTTGTTAACAGCCCTAACTTCAATCTCATGGTGAGCTCCCCCTGACGATTCGGAAACCTTCACAGCTGTCCATGCAGGACTTTTTTCCCCAAAGTATTCTTCGACAGCAGCATGGACATGAACCATTCTTTCTTTTCTGAAAAGGGTACGGTAGGTGTTCGAATAATATAAACGGACTTGAACCCGTTAGTGACACTGGCATGCTTGAGACCAATATACACGATCTCGAAGGCATTAAATTTTTTGGATTTCACGTGAGAAGGAAGCTTTTCGTTCTCATCAAAACCGACCTGACCAGAGGTCTCGACTATGCTTGTACCTCTAATGGAATAATGATGGCCTGACTCAGCACTGGCGGCAAGTCTTCCAGGTGGAGTGGCAGTTCTCAGTCCGAATTCTGACAGGTTGGTGATTTCGTGGAGTGTTGGGAGTTTTGGAACTGAATTTGGTTGATGTGAGCTTTGTAAAACTTCTGCCCAGGAAGCTTTCGCCCTTTCAATAGTATGATTGATACCGACAACCGAAGCGATAGGTCAGCGATCCTGATGCATCTGACGGCATTGGAAACTGCAACAGTGGAAGAGGTTTTTAAGGTTTGTCTGGTTTTTCTGGATCTAGTATCGACATCTCAAATTGCTTGGTTTCTGATATAGTAAAAAGTTCGCTTGCCATAACCTTTTTTGCAATCCGACTCTGTTTCCGGTTTCCCTTATATCCGATTATTGAACCATCCCCGGTTAGTAAATCCGGATAGCGGTATCTCTAAAAACTATATAAAAGCAGTCTGAGCGCCTTTCAGTGCAGTATTGTAAAGTTTAACTGGTACTAAGGTATATATATATATTCATCATGATTGTAGCCAACGAGAGACAAGCCGCCAGCAAGACCAGGGGCAAATATGTGGTTTTTGAGAGGGACGGGCTCAAGTATGCTAAGGTCCTCAGGAACGACTACGACATGCCAGTTAAAGTCACTAAGGATGATCTCACTGTCAGCGAACCCGCCACTGCCGAAAAAATAATCCAAAAAATTGAAGTCTTTGGTGGCTGTATTGTCAAGAACTACCTTTCAGCCGAAGTGACTGATGCCATCTATGCTGATGCCAAACCGTACCTGGACCAGGACACTTCTTGGGATGGAACCTTCTTTCCACCAGAAACCAGAAGAACCGCAGGTATGTGTGTCAAGTCAAAGATTTGTGCCGAGAAGTTCTTGACTCATGAGCTGAACGTTGCTGTTTCCAATGCATTTTTGGGGAGGGAGGATGCTGTTTGGTCTGGTGACGAGATCGTTGAAGGCTACTCTCCTCCGCAACACAACTGCACCATCACTTTCAGAATTGGTCCGGGGGCAAAGGACCAAGTGTTGCATCGTGATGATGGTATTCACCACAACATTCACAAACATAGGGACTCGTACCATTATGGTGATGACTCTGCGCTGGGTATGGTGTTGGGGTTGACCAGAACCACCAGGGCCAATGGTGCAACCAGATTTGTTCCAGGCTCTCATCTTTGGGATCACTGGAGAAAGCCTAGCAAAGATGAGGTTGTCTATGCTGAATTAGACAAAGGAGATTGTTTTTTCATGCTCGCGTCGTGCTTCCATGGTGGGTCTGCTAACACTACTGAGGACGAGTACAGAACAGTCACCATTCTGTTCATGACCCTTGGAACCCTAAGACAGGAAGAGAACATTATGCTTGGAACTCCAATTGAGTACTTCAAGTCTTTGCCAGTAGAAACCCTGAAGCTGTTAGGTCTGACGCCCTCTGAGCCATTCCTTGGTTACATCGACTTCAAGGATCCTCTGGCTCTACTGAAGCCAGAAGAACATGCCAAGGAAAACAAGGATTTGCGTGGCACCGCTTACACGGGAATTCTTGTTGATAGCTTTACTGCTTGAGTCGACTAGAAGTTATTTTGAAAAGGCCTAGACTGGCTCCGGGCGAAAGGCCTAAAGGTGGACGAATGCTTAAAATCCTGAGTTGTTTTTCTTGGTGAAGACTTGTTCGAGATCAGCGGGGTACCCCTTTGAAACCGTCGAAGGAATCTTCCTCTAATATCTCTATAATCTCAAAATGATTTAAGTCTGGATCACTTGAAGCCCTTGGTGTGGAGGCTTTTCCTTTTTTGACATCCTCACAACATCAGTGTGTATTTTGAACTTCTCTTAGATTTCAGTATCACAGCTGTAGGATTCCAACGTTTTCCCTCTGGTTCTGGGCAGCTTTTGGGATAGCAAGGGCCATAAATTTACACTGCAGTCAGTTCTCGACAATACACCTTAACGATTGGTATCCACTGATATTTTTTATCCGTTTACTGCTGTGCATGAATAAGCCATCCATCATTTTTTCAAATCGTTTCGATTTCTGTTCAGTGATAGCATGGCAGTGAAGGTGAAAACTTCGGCCCCCCTCTTATCTGTACGGTCATCCTCATCCAACTCATATGTAGACTTGTCCGTTTGATGACCCTAAAAAGCCGAATGCAGCGCTGAATGAGTAGAATCAACGAAGAAACTATTGACAGTAGCATTAACGAAACTAACATCTTCATGGACCAAAGAGTCATCTCTGGACCTCTTTTTCATTACCTCAAGTTTGGTTTGCTAAGGTCTTGAATCATAAATCCTGGTGAAGACTGGCATGAAACACAGATATAGCAAAATGCATCCTAGTCGCCAAAACGCACTGTCTACGCGTCCTGGGGAAACCCCGCTATGCAAGGTACAAAAAAGACTGATGCACTTGAATCGCGATGCGGCACGCCGGGAACTACCACTACGGAGTGCCAATGAAGGACAGGCTGTTGAAGACGCATATGCCGTTGCAACTACCTTAAAAGTATTTTAAAGTTGACGAAAGCAGAAGGAGCAACATAAACACATGGTTTAAGTCCCCCGTCGGATTAGAAGACTTTTATAAATCAAAACATTGTATGAGAGCGGAAAGTCGTAAGTGTTGGGGTCAAACGCCCGAGTGCAGCGCAAAAATGATGTTATCTTAGCGTCTGCACCATGGATCATGTTTGAGCTCAGTCTCTTTGAGACTTCTATGAAATCTGGATAGCTTCTCACCTCTGTCTTTCCATATATATACATGTATACTCTCTTCAATTTTCTTGAAGTCAAAAGTTTGTATCTGCGATATTCTCTATGAGAATCATGTAATGACTCGACTTCTTGACCAGAAGAACGAAAATAAACAGAACCCATCACTCAAACTCTCAAAATAAGTCAATTTAATAAATACTGTTATAAAGCATTTGAAGGTTCTCTGCCACCCGTCCGATATTTTGCTGACAAAAAAACCTAAGCTGGTATAGCAAGTATTGCAATCTCGAAACTATATTGCTTAGTGAGGCAAGCCAAGATCCAAAGCCTCCTGAACGTAGCTCCAGTAGGCATCCTTGGTGGCAACTCTGGTTCTCTTTCCATAGTAAATCATGGGGAGGTAGGTCGAAATTCCAGCAAGCGAAATAAAGCAAGCAGCAATAAACGTATTTCTTATACCGGTATTTTCAACCCATGGTGTAATTCCCCAGTTAACTGCAAAACTCATTGTGTTTCTGATGATGATTACAGGAACCATAGCACAAGAGCCAAGCGCACAGTATGATTCCAACACATAGTTGATAGAGCAGTGGGCGCCCATTAAACCCGCCCCACCTAGAATTCCCATTGCAAAAACGAGGCCTATCCAGTGGATACCTTTCCAAGCTCCAACTCCCCACAGGATAAAGCAGCCAGGGCCCAGGATCAAGTAGATAGTGTTCAACCACAGTCTGTCCTCTGGCTCAGAGACCCCATTTTTCTTTCTCGCAGCATTGAGTCTAAGTCTATCACCTAAATTTCCACTGATGAACGAGAAAGCAACAGTGGCCAAAATGGGGGCAATGTACGTCACACCAACCATGGAAGACGAAAAATTGTATGGGGGGGAAGAGAAAATTGATGAACCCGTTGCATTAAGAATGTTGAACCAAACTACACCCAGGCCATAATAGAATCCTGACCAGCACACAACTGGAAATCGAAACATGGTAAGCGACCGCCACATCAGCTTGTGAAGAACAAATGGACGTGGCTTATCGAGGAGCTGCAGCTTTTGCGTGTACGTTTTCATTGGCTTGGCCATATCAATGTGATACTTTAATGGTTCAGGGTTTGAATCTGTTTGTTCCACGGTAACAATACCAATTTGCTTCTCCTCTGGAATCTCTTCGATCTCATCATCTGCGGCTATGTGAGGACGCGTATAGTTAGTTTCCTCCATGAAGAAGAATAGCACAATAACGGCAACACCGTCAAAAATTGCACACCAAAAACAAACCCATTTCCAGCCCTGGCCATCAGATATGAAACCTGCAACCAATGGTGCAATTTGGTTGGATACTATAAGTGAAACCGCGTACACAGACATCCATCGACCACGTTCATGCTCGAACCAGATATCAGCAATAGATATTTCACCCAGAGATTCAATTGGAGCACCAAAGAATCCTTGCAGTAGTTTGGAGGCAATCCATTCTCCTGAGGAGGTGGTGTAAGGTGCCCATACCATCATGAACAATGTCACAAACACGGAGAAAATATAAACAGGTCTCTTACCATACTGCTGTGCCATGGGTTGCCAGACCAAACAACCCCATCCAAAGAACAGAAACATTACACCAGTACCATCGTTCAGGTTTGACAAGGTTAAGCTAGAGTTCTCAATTATCGGAACCAGCACAGAGTATATTGCGGCTGATGGTACACCGACGGCCATATTGTACAAAACCAAGCAGAACATACTCAACAGCTTTCTCTTGAATGACCAATTCAGTGGATCGTCGGGATCATCGGTTGGAGTCGGAATTAGTACAATTTCCTCAGTCTTCTCTGAGTGTTGAGCATGCATAACTCCATCCTCGTCAACGAGGTGGGCGGTACTGTGAAAGTTAACATCATGAAACTCTAGACCCGAAGTTTTACACCTACCCTGGTATTGCTTCACGATTAATGGTCATTGTGCTCTATTACTGGTGCCTGGACAAAAGAACTTGAAGATGTACATCAGATCTACAAATTATGTAGAGAAAACTACTCATTATATGTGCAAGCAAAAAGCTTCTGGCGGCCTGCTAATCAGACCCTGTTCCCGAAATGGTGTCCATTAAAGATAAGGGCATTTATTCTATTCATTTGCGCCAGAATTGCTGGTCTGTCTAGACTATCTTGGTATCCCTCCATTCGTGAATGTGGGTGACTCCCGTAGGCCTGTCGATGAGGCATGGCGCTTGCAGATTTCCGATTTGTCTTGCCTTAATAGGTGATACTATCAAGCGATAAGGCATTTCCAAGGATAGAAAACCCTTAAACTTCAAAGCGTATCCTACCGATTCTTGGCCAAAATTGTGGCATATCTTGTTAAAGTGGGCGGAGGGCACCACAAGTATAAACACAATAAAAAAGAATGCGACTTGCAGAGGGTCTCCAGACTTCATAACTGGATCGCACGCGGCTAGACACTAGTATTGATTTGTTTTTCTGGACTTTCAGGAAAAAAAGAGGGGAATCATCAGCGTCTATGATTTTTGGTGAGATAACATTACCATTTCCCAATGCGGTTGCTGCAGGATGCAGCTGGTTTGCGCCGATATCCTCGAGTGATAAGACATATCGAAATTTCAAAGCACTTTGTACTGATGCTGGGCCATATTTCTGTGTAACTTGCCAGAATTAAAATTTCTCCAGGAGTCCATTACCTGATCTTTGAGTTTAGCCGTGATTAAAGTCGGTTTGTCCTGCCTTAGTGGGCAATTACAGTAGTTTTCTCAGATGCGGCGAGAAGTGATCCACTGCAGGGTATACAGTACTAATTCTCGTAAATACTATCTTCTTCCAAGGAGTTTGTTATCTGATACTCAAAATGCTGTTTTCTGATAGCTGCAGTTGCTGCCGGTTTGTCATTCCTTAATAGGTGATGGCAGTCAGTTATCTGAGATACGGCGAAAAGCCCACGATATAAGAAGGTGCTGATTAGGTCTACAAATCGAAATTGCCAACTGACCCGAGCGAAACAACAATTTTTGCTTAATTATTATGACCTGGCTATATCAATTGGTGGTGGTACTCTCTGCTATCGTCAACTTCTTCAACCGCACCAAGTGGCAGGTGAAGGCTGAACGCAAGAAGAAGCAGGTCCTTGGCCTTATTCCCAAAGAATGGGTTTTGAAACCCGATTTTTTTCCGGTAGACAAGAATGCTTGTGTGGTTGATATCCCCCGCAAATCGGGAATTTTATCTAGAAAAGAACTGGATATCACAGAGAACTACAATGCCAAAGAACTGGCGGATAACATAAGTAGTGGCACTTTCACCGCTCTGGAAGTGACCACAGCTTTTTGCAAAAGAGCGGCAATTGCCACCCAGCTAACAAACTGTTGTACAGAGTTGATGTTTGATTTTGCCTTGGAAAGGGCCAAGAAGCTAGATAATTATTTGGCAGAAACGGGAAAGGTTATGGGTCCCTTGCATGGTTTGCCAATCAGTTTGAAAGACTCGTTCAATGTCCCCGGATTTGATTCTACAATTGGATATGTGTCTTTTATAGGCAACAGTGATGATATTACTCGTTTTTCTGATTTTCCGCAAAGTCTTTGGGATATGGGAGCCGTGTTTCATGTCAAGACCAATGTTCCCCAGACCTTGATGACGACGGAGTCAACTAATCATGTGTGGGGCACCGTTCTGAATCCCAATAATATTTCGCTCACTGCAGGTGGATCATCTGGTGGTGAGGGTGCTTTGGGAAGAATGAGAGGTTCAGTGGTTGGGATTGGCACCGATATTGGTGGTTCCATTCGAATCCCTTCCGTCTGCAACGGGACATATGGATTTAAACCCAGTTCGGGAAGGACCCCATATGGTGGCCAGACCAACCAGAACGAAAATGATATCACAAAATTTGGTATAGCATGCTCTGCTGGTCCTCTAGCAAATAATTATGAAGCTATTGAACTTATCCTTGAGAGTGTCCTCAAGAACAAGCCCTACGACTACGATCCTGATGTTAAAGTTGTCGACTTTCAAGATTCGTTCTTGGACTGGGACGACTCAAAAAAACTAAATATTGGATTTATTCTTGAGGATCCGCAGACTCCCGTTTATCCAAACATCAAAAGGTCACTCTCTACGGCAGCTGCATTGTTGAGCAAGGCTGGCCACAATGTTATCCCACTGACGTTGCACCCGAGTTTCAACGAGGGAATGTTCAATGCCGTGCGATTATTTTTGTATGACAACTCCTGGGACACCTGGAAAAATATTGTGATGGGTGGAGAGCCTCCATTATCTGCTTTATCTAAGTTTACCCTTCCTCCTCTCTCATGGAGAACCCTTAAGAAATGGACCCGCAGAAGAGTCGAGTTAACCAGCCAATGGCGCCAGCTTTTCGTTGACCAGAAACTTGACATCATCATTTGTCCAGGGTCACCTTCTAGTGCTCCTCCTCACGGGTGTTTTGGAGCGGTGACATACCTCGCCAATTGGAACCTCTGCGACTTCCCGGCCTGTATCATTCCGTTCGGAGAACCACTTCAATCTGACGACAAGTTTGCAGATATAGGCACCACTCCTTCTGAAGCCGAAAATCTGATTCCTAACACAATCCCTTTTGACCCCATTCAGTTCAAGGGTGGAATTGGCCACGTCCAGATTGTTGCGAGGGCATACGAGGACGAGAAATTGATTGCGTGTGGCAAGATTGTTAACCAGGTGCTGCACCCGAGAGAGTAATTTGCTAAAATTCGGCCAAGTTGTGGCAAATATGTGACAATTGTATTTGTGGTTTCCAAATGTTCATGTAATTCAGGTAATTTCGGCTGACTGTAAAAGCTATCTGATATGACGAAGATATTGTGAATTTCTTTCTTTATTCCCTACAACTGTTCTGTAACCTTCCTCCTCTTCAACCCCATTACCTAATCAGGCCCTCCATCTGCAAGTTCCGGACTGCATACGCATTACCCGGTTGGGATATACACTATACTCAATAGAAAGGCCCTTCAGATTATGAGCAATTTAAAGTCATATATGAGCATTTAATTGATTTACACATAAAGACAGAGTAATTCTTAGCACCCGTAAGCGCAGGCGCCACTTTAAACCCCAGATCTGGTGTTAAGCAAAGCCATTCCAGCTAACCTTAAAACGAGCATATTTCTGGCTGTCGGACTTTTATTTAAAATGAGAGGGTAAATCTTAACTTTTCCAGCTCAAATGAAACTTAAGCAAAGACTCGATAATGAGACGGCTCCATCACATCCTAAACCATACAAGTGCCCACCTAGTCCAAGGCAACTACACGGATAACGATGAGACCAGTAAAAAGGCAGATGTCGAGGCAGTGGTCGATCACGTTGCCGAGGAATCTTCTGATACAATCAGTTTAGAGGCTTTGAATGAGAAGGAGGTCCAGATGCATCCCAATGGGGTCACAGGCGAATCTCCTGTGGGGGTTCAAAAGGCTGAGGCTGTTGCTCTGGTTTGGAGCAAAACAGCTGTATATTTGACGTATGCTTGGATTTGGATTTGTTTCTTTATGTTGGCTCTTGAACAGTCCATTGGAAGCAATGTGATGGCGTTCGCCTATGCCGATTTCAGCGCGGCTTCCCAGGTCAGCACCGTTGGAATCTTGGCCTCCATAGTTGGAGGTGTTCTTACTTTGCCTATCGCAAAGACTTTGAACGTGGTGGGTCGGGCTGAGGCCTACTTGATCTTTGTGGTTGTCTACATTATTGGAATCATAATCCTGGCTGCATGCAATGGACCGAAGTCGTATGCTGCTGGATATACGTTTTACTCGGTTGGCTACAGTGCCGTCTATATGATTCTACAAGTGTTCATTGCAGACACATCTGGGCTTCATAACAGAGCCTTTGCCTTCGCCTTCGCGAACGTTCCCTTGATCTGTACTGCCTTCACCGGACCTCTTGCGGCTGAGTCCTTTCTCAAGGTGACCACCTGGAGATGGGCTTACGGAGTCTTTGCCATTGTCATGCCTTTTGTGCTTGTTCCGTTGGCATTGGTGTTCAAATTCTACGAGATGAAGGCCAAGACGATTGGGCTTCTTGTTATAAATAACTCGGGCCGCTCCTCCTTACGGTCTGTGATGTACTACATCCAAGAATTCGATATTGTGGGAGCGTTCATCTTGATGGCTGCTTTCATCCTCTTTTTGCTACCATTCAGCCTCGAGACATATGGTCGTACCGAATATAAGAGTGCCTCCTTCATTGTGATGGTGGTGATTGGGTTTTTGCTCTTCTTCGTGTTTGCTGCATGGGAGAAGTTCTTTGCGCGTACGCACTTCGTCAAGTGGGAGCTGTTCCGCCAGCGAACCGTACTCGGTGCCTTCTGTCTTGCAGCCATTCTTTTCTTTAGTTACGTCACCTGGGATGCTTACTTTTACAACTTTGTTTATGTTGTCTATAATTTGCCTGTGTCCAAGGCGGGTTACATGACCCAGATTTACAATGTTGGTTCGTGCTTCTGGTCAGTGGTTTTTGGAGCCTGGTTGCGCTACATCAAAACTTTTAAGTACACTTGTTTGTTCTTTGGCTTGCCCCTCATGTTTCTGGGTGCTGGTCTGATGATTCACTTCCGTGGTCAGACTAGCGACATTGGATATATCATTATGTGCCAGATCTTCATCGCCTTTTCTGGTGGTACTTTGTTCATAGGGGAGGATATGGCCGTCATGGCTGCAGCCGACCGTGAAGGAATCCCTATGATGCTCTCCGTTTTGAACCTCAGTTCCAGTGTTGGCTCAGCAATCGGATATGCCGTTGCTGCTGCTATCTATGACAACGTCTTCCCATCTGCGCTTCGTGATGCTCTTCCCGCTGACTCCAAGGATCTCTGGACGATCATCTACTTTGGAGGAGTGTCTACTCAAACAGCATATCCTGTTGGAAGTGACATTAGAAACGCCATAAATTACGCGTATGGCCAGTCTCAAAAAAACGGAGCCATCGCTGCCACGTGTATTCTTGTCTTGGCCATTCCTGCTATAACTATGTGGAAGAATTACAAGGTGGACAAGAAGCAGAACAAGGGTACCGTTATCTGATTTTTTTTCCCTTTATGGCCTAAGCATTCATCTCCAGTATTCGGTTTTTTTTTTTTTGGTAGAACTTCGAAATTTTTGGACTCTTTCTCAAAGTGACGGTTTGAGGTCAAGACTCTTTTAGAATCAGGGTTTGAAAGATTCCGTTTCTGTCACATAATTAATACAGGAACAAGCACGGGTTCAGAAGAGATCATTTTCTGCCTTATCCTGTGACGCGCGAGGTGTAGCACAGACACTTTCCAACTCAATAACTCTATCAAGTAGATTCAAGCAGATAATAAAAGCCAATGCATTTACACAGCCTTGAACAGATCAACTGAGACCAAATAACGAAAAATCAGGCCTATAAATCATGCTCCCAAAACGACTTCAGCTTTGTGAAAACCGTTTAAATGCGTTTAAAATTGTTTGAAAGTCAGTTGTTACCTTTTAGGTTATATAGATAAAACATCAACTGCAAAACATGAACTGCCTCCTTGTATCCCACGAACTTGTTCACAGCATGGATAATGTCAGTCAAATGTCCACAGGGATGCCATCAAAACGATGGTCATAGATTCAGTACTCCCAGTGTAATGGCTTAGGCTGTCGATAGCATCAGATAAAAATTCCAGTAATTTGATAACTCGAAGTTTTAAACCTGACGTCTCAAAAGAATCAGTGATAACCTCACACATAC
>NW_019172956.1:23270-145311 GCF_000576695.1 Kuraishia capsulata CBS 1993
TCATAGATACTTTGCAGCGAGGAGGAAAAGCAATAGAAATATAACAAGGAACTGAAAAGGCAAATTAGAGAAATGAAGGCATTTTCATACATATCCCAGTGATCCCATTTATTCAATTTCCCGTACCACTGTTGGAAGTAAACCATGAGATTCAGCTCTAAATCCTTCTCTGCAGAACTTAAGTAAGTATAGACACAATATGGTCCTGTCGAATCAACAGGATATACTACGGGGTCCATGTTTTTGTTCGATAGCTTCAACACGGCTATGGGGTTTTGGTTCAAATGCCTAGACTGGATTTCATCCACGCTGTATCGCACGCTTTTTTTTTGATCCCAGGGGTCTCCGAAATCATAAGAACTATCACAGCTGAAGCAACCTTCCCCTTTCTCAAATTCCGTCAGTTGGTAATCCGTGAAACTCATGATGATAACCAGCAACTCCCACTCCAGGGATTCTGGCTTCAAAATGGAAATTTTGCGAGAGCTACGTTTTAAAGCCCCGGATACCTCGACCTTGATGCATGGGCTCAAGGATTGCGAAAGCAGAGTAAGATATCTGTAGTTTGTTTCCAAACCAGTTGATACCCAAGAACCCTCCATAGATGCAGAGCCGACGCTTAAATAAAAGTTCTCTACCATTTGGAAAAGGTTCTACACAAGGAATAATGATTGCAAATCGAAGACTGAATTCGGATGACTCTTATCTAGAATAGATCGGCTAAATAAGGGGCTTGTGGAGTAGTGTACCATTCAAAACGTCAAATTTCGCTATTATGCAAATTCATTCCATAGATCTATCTGTCTTGCATTTCATGAAAAAATTCTTTAATTCTAAAATTGGATTTATCTCCAATAGACAGGACTGTAAATCTGCTCCAGCAGCTAAGCATGGTGCACAACGCGCTACCAGAGAATGTTTTTGTCTGAATATTTCAGATAAAACTGTTTAGTCTGCTTTCGGTAGTATTTGCCCCACTTGATGAAAATCAAGCAACTGAAGTTGAAAATCATGGAAAGCATGAACATTAACCAGGTGGTTGTGGACATTCCATCGCGATCAAGCCAAGGTTGAATAGCAAATGTGAAACCCATGCCAATCATGTTTCTCAAAAACAGCATAAGCACTAACCCCTCGCTTTGCATGTCTGGATAACAGTCTAATGAGTAAGTGATAGTCAATGCACCAGCGGAGCCAATTCCGAATCCCATGAATGCCATTCCGAACCCACCGGGAAGAATCCAATGTACTCCCGCATTGATTCCAAGTCCATACATAAGAATACCAGCAGAATTGATAACCGCAGGCAGAAGAATAAACCACAATCTGTATTCTGGTTCCAGAATTCCCCCGTTCCTTCTCGCCTTCCAAGCAACAAACATATCTGACAGATTTCCACCCCAGAATGTACCAAGGAAGGTACCAATCAAAGAGGCAAAATAAGTATCTCCTGTAGCTGCAGCGCTGAAGTTGTAAGGTGCATATGAGAAGAACTCGGATTGGGTAGTAGCAAGCAAGGAGAGCCACATTACCTGGACTCCGTAAACCAAACCACCCCAGACGAAAGCAGGCAATCCTAAAGCCAGTAGTGGTCTCAAGAAAATTACATAGATTGGTCTCTTGTCGTTGTATTCGCGTTCAATAACCTTCAGTTTTTGCCTGTAGGATCTCTTTTTGGGCAACGGCTTGATCTCTTCTTCGCCAATCACTGCTTTGGGCTGCTTTTCATTTTCGTCTGATTCGTCAACTGCCTGCGAGGTTCTGGATATTATCTGAGTCATGACACCAATCTCTTGTTCTTTGCTTTCAGTTCTGACAAAGGTGGAGTCCTCCATGAAAAAAATCTGCACTGCAAAGACTACACCAAAAAAGATAACCAACCACCAATAACACCATCTCCAGCCCTGAGATTCAACAATATAACCAGCAGCAATGGGGCCCAGGTAGCTCCCAGAGTAAAGAGAAAATGTGAACAATGAAATGATGTTTGCTCTCTCATGCTGGAAAAACACATCTGTAGTCGAAATTTGAATCAAGGAATCACCTGGTGAGCCAGCAAAACAGGTCATGATGTTTGCACCATATAAGTAACCCAACCCTGATGCCTTTCCACCTACAATATTCCCAAGTAGTTGGCATAAACTTGCAAACAGATAAACACCTCTTCTACCGAATTTCATTGCAACTGGCTGAAGAACAAAACATCCGATTCCCAGGAAACACCACCCGACGGCTGAGGTGTCGTTCAATTTTGTGTAAGTGGTGTTGAATACAATTGTCCAATCAGTCCACGCGGGACCCGACCAATTAGTAGCAACGGCCGTGAAAAAAGACCAAAACCACAAAATTCCGAATTGACCCCACTTCTTCTTTTTTGACCATCTAAGTGGATCGTTGGGATCATCCGATGGTTGGGGAATCAGAACTAGATCGGAATCGCCGTTGTGCTTGACATTTAACGATTTGTCAACATCTACCAGATGTACCGTGCCTGGAATCCATTCTTCCTCCACTTCAGCGGCTACTTGTTCTTTTGTCAAAGCAGGGGCTATAGATGACATCACCCAAAATTGCAAATTCCGATGGTTCTATTTTACAATTTTCTGATGTAACTATATGTATTTCCAGAACCTTGCGCAGTGACAGTTTTGGAGTTTCCCTACTATTTATGCTTTACTTCATATGCTTTTGTGGTCGCGTTGATAAGCGCAATCCAGTAATTTCCCCTTTATCATTAGTTCCGAGGGGAAGTGATCGGATGCGCCGTCGTAATTGCTACCCAAATAGGCAGTACGCCTATCTTTCCTATCGCTTGAGCGATAACGAGATCCAATCAGTCCGATAACATTCAATATAGCGCGACAGTAAGCGCTCTATATGGAGAGTCTAAGATACGACATACTTCCCATATTAAGCATAAAAGCGGATCTCCATACCCGCTTTCAATCTTCGCCGTTCATTGAATCTCTTTAAATGGTAGTTCTACTCCATCGATGGTGCTTCAACCTTTATAGTTCGTCAGGTTATATGGCGGTCGTTGCTCTCCCAGTAGGCAAACATGTAATTACCAAAATAAATATCAAACGTGCCAGTCAAGTGCCTGTGATGTGATTTCCTTAAGACAAAATGGTTGAGATCGCCAACAGGAGGCTCTCAAATATAAAATGGGCGTGCAGAAGGAAAATCCAAGACGCGGCCTAGTTTCCTGATCCATAAATAATATTGCTTATCTGTCGCATCCGATGCCCTTATCTGCTTATCTACCCCTTCGAATCGAGATGACGATTCTGTTAGTTCCGTCGTTGGAAAAAAGTCTTGGTGCCCCGAAAATCGGACAAAATGAAATCCAAAAAGATTCTTAGCTCTGGCTTTTCGAATAAATTCCCTACGCTTCCTCAAAGCTAAAAGTTTGATTTCCTTCAGATTATCTGGATAGAAACTCGCCTCACTCTCAATCTTCCTCTTCAGCGTATAAGGTGAGACATTTCTGGCTTGAGAACCTCATAAAATCTTTCGCTTTGCGACTCCTTTTGCGTCTTAAAAGTTTTCCATTTTCTTGCAGGCACGGCTTTGTCATACATCTCATCAATTCTCTCAAAAGATCTGCCTGCAGTCTCCGGCTGATAGAAATAAAAATGCAATCCATATTTTTCGAGATAATTATGCAAATTCGAATTGCATTTCCTCAAGTCTTACATTTGCACTTTATAGCTACCCCGAGCCCCACTTTTGGTCACATCACCGCTCAAGCTTGCAGATTCCCGTTTGGCTCCTAAAAACCATACCGAATGGAATAACAAGGGATCACTTGAGATGCCTCCACCCCCTCGTTAAGTGCGGCGTAGTATCGGTATTAACACACTATATTATCCCGTTTATTCCTACGACCCTCCCGCGCGGATTCTTCGAGAGTTAGAATTGCCTTTGAGTCACAACGTCGGCTCCCCCCACTTTTATTCCTATATACCCCGATAATGCTCTGCCAGTTGAAAGTGTATGGTTGGCAACAAGTGGCCCCCATTTCTCCTTATCTACTTAATTGAGAGGCTCCACACAGATTCCAGCTTCGCAATGAGAGAGATTTATTATCAAAACCTGCAAAACAATGAAATGGGGGGACTCTGACAAATAGATAAGTACAAAATCTGTTAGTTCGCAGTGGGCTGCGGGGATATTCGTGGCCAGTGGTTATTTTATTTGATTTGGTCACCGGACTATGTCTGCAGCCCACTGCGAACAACACCAGAGACTGACAAAAAACCTGACTTGATTGCATCAAGCACATCAGGAAGGGTTCTTCTACGGTTCCTCTTACAAATGCCTCCTTCAGCGAACTCTTTGAATTCCCCTTCTGTTGACACAATAACTCGGCTGAATGACCGGCTGAATATTGACATTTTGCTCATCCCATCGCCTAGATACGTGGGGGAGATGTACCCCACATTTCGGGGCGCGGGATCCCTAGATTTGCTGAAATGAATACGCGACAAAAACCATATAACAAAACATATTTCGCTCATAGACTGTTGGCCTCTAATAGCTTTCCATTGATTTCAGCTCACAAAATTCGTGATTTCTAGCCTCTTCACACTCTTGTCTCAATGCCCACAAATTCCTCGTCCTTGCTTCCTGCTGGAATGTACACTCCAATTCCCACCTTTTTCAAAGGTCCCCTGGGGAAAGAACTAGACCTAGACTCTCAAACAAAACACGCCAAATTTCTCTACCAATCCGGAATCAACGGTCTAGTGGTAGCTGGCTCACTTGGTGAGAGTCCTCATATGACTAGAAAGGAGAGAGCGTCTTTGGTGAAAGCGCTCAGGGAAGCGGTTCCAGATCCTGAATTCAAGATCATTGCAGGAGCTCCTCCTTCTAGTATCGAGGACGCCATTGAAGAAACCAAAGCTGCTAAAGAGGCCGGTGCCGACTTCTCAATTTTGCTGGTTCAAGGGTATTTCGGTTCCTTGATCTCCCAAGAAGGAATCGTGGAATATTTCACAGCCGTAGCTGACGGGGCAGCACTTCCATTTCTTATCTACAATTACCCGGGCACTTGTAACAATGTTGAAATTTCTGCCGAGAGTTACGAGCAGCTGGCATCGCACCCCAATATTGCAGGCTGCAAATTAACCCATTTCAATCTGGCCCTTTATACTTTGCTGGGCAAAGTTTCCAGAAGAAAAGATGTCAACTTTACGCTTCTGACAGGTTTGGGCCAGGTGTTGATCCCAGCAATGTCAGTTGGTATTCATGGTGCAATTGACGGGATGTCTGGCATCTTCCCCAAGGTGATGGTGAAACTGCACAACCTATGTAAAGAGGGGAAGTTCGAAGAAGCGCTGGAATTGCAATGTCAGGTAACAAAAGCAGATGACATGATTGGTGCTTTGAATATGAACGGTGTAAAGCATGCCTTGAACAGCCTGTATGGATTTGGTGGTGATTATCTCACTGGTAGACCACCCATGTCGAAACCTGTCGGAGCGGCTTATTCACCATTTGAGACTAGTATGAATGAGCTTTCCGTTATTGAAAAAGCGCTTTAATTGGAAAAGGTCAGACTTTATATAAAATGAGAACTCCAAAGTACCCGGTTTCAATTATAATCCAAGCTCTGTTGGCCCTTCTCTATATTTTCCAGGCAGAATGAGAGCCTGGGGTTATTGAAGTAGTGTACCATCCCAATTATATGTTTTGGTCCCTGCTATCCTTTTTCCTGTATACAACAAATTTGTATAGCTTCTAACAACACACAAGCCTCTTGAACATTAGCCCTGTCAGTAATATTTTGTCTTGATTTTGTCTGACTAGGCCCAGATTAGTTATGGCAACTACATCATCGCTCAAGTGTTCCAGTTGTGGAAACAACACATTCACAAGGGACATACATACGTCCTCTTCCGACTTGTCCTGTACGGTATGTGGTGTCGTGCTAGAGGAGAACCCGATCGTCTCGGAAGTGACGTTTGGTGAGACAGCAAGTGGAGCTGCAACCGTTACCGGTGCCTTTGTTGGCTCGGACCAGGCGCGTGCTAACTTTTCTGGGAACAGAAACGCACTGGAATCCAGAGAACAGACTCTTTCCAACGGTAAAAGGAAGATAAAAAACGTCGCCTTGGCCCTGAGAATACCCGATTATATTTCTGACTCGGCATATAGTTGGTTTCAACTAGCTTTAGCCCAAAACTTTGTGAGGGGAAGAAGGTCCCAGAACGTTATTGCTGCTTGCCTTTACATAGCGTGCAGAAAGGAAAAGACTCATCATATGCTAATAGATTTCTCTTCAAGATTGCAGGTGTCGGTTTTTGCTGTTGGAGCAACTTTCTTGAGGCTGGTTAAGACATTACACATTCACGATCTTCCCTTGGCCGACCCTTCTTTGTTTATTGAGCATTTCGCTGAGAAGCTAGATTTCGGGGACTTGAAGTCCAAGGTGGTGATTGATGCCACCAAACTGTCACATCGCATGGCAAAAGACTGGATTAATGAGGGAAGACGACCAGCCGGGATTGCTGGCGCCTGCTTGCTTCTTGCGGCCAGAATGAACAACTTCAGAAGAACTCACTCTGAGATCGTTGCAGTGACACGCGTAGGTGAAATCACTATTCAAAGAAGATTGAACGAATTTAAGAGTACGAAAGCCGGTACTTTGACGGTGAATGAATTCCGCGAGGCTGACCGAATTGAAGGTTCCTTACCACCCTCATTTGTCAGGAGCAGACAGAAAGAAGATGTGATGCGCATGAAGTACAAAAAGTATCAGGAATCTGAAACTTTTGAGAACGGCGACAGCGATCTTTTGAAGAGTGTGTTAAAGGACGGTGTGTTGGCTGAAAACGAAGTGTCGGAATACTTGAAAAGAATATTGGAGAAACAGAGGGAGCATCTATCTAGACAGCTCAAGAGCGTTCCTGTACTCGAGATCAACTACAAATCGAAGGAGATAGATCCTATAATGAGAATGATCGATGAAAACAGACCGAAGAACCTGGCTGGATCTTTGCCCAAAACCCAAGACCTTTTGGCAAAAGTGTCGTCAGGACCTATAGGTCCGGATGATATGGACGAGGATGAGATGGCTTCGATGTTATTGTCCGACGAAGAGTCGAAGCTGAAAGAACGAGTCTGGGTTGGCCTCAACCAAGATTTCCTCATTGAGGCAGAGAACAAACGTCTCAAGCAGGAAGCTGACCGTGTGGCAGGTCATAATCAACCCGCGAAGCGGAGGAGAAGATATAAAACTGAGAATGTTGACCCAGACTTGGCGGAGCTGGCATCCAACGATCCCACCAAGATGGGGCTTAATGCAGCGGTCACCGAACTTGGGGAAGAGATGAGTGCAGCCCAAAGCACCAGAAGTATGTTGCAGAGGAAACCTTTCTCGAAAAAGATTAACTACGATGCCGTTATGCTTATGTTTCCAGAGGAGGAAAACCAATAGAATGTTGTATATTAATGGCAAGAACTACAAACAGAATACTTCGCAAGTATCACACTATCATTACACAATTATCAATCCTTGACACCAACATCGGCCAGAGTCTGCTTTGCTTCCAAAGACGGAATCAGCAACTGATAATCGTATGTTTCTGACTCGGTATTCTTCGGGTCTTTCTCAACATGCAAAGTTGCAATCAACGAATTTGGATGAATAGGATATGGTGCATTTCTTCCGGTCTTTTTGTCACTCAAAGGACTATCAGCATCCACAACCTGCGCGTGTTCGACAGGTCCAGGATAGACATTCTTCTCCGAGCCACTTGATAGATCAAACTGAGAGTTCTTCATAGGAATGAGGTCAGCAAAGTTCCTTTTATTCAAGAACTGGAGATTGGATCTTTCCGCACCATCAGTATCGTGAGTGAAAATTGGAACCACATCTTCATCAGTATGTCTGTCAAACCTATGGATTTTGGAGCGACTGTTTAGCAAACCAGCCATTCCGTTGGGTGGTGCAGCGTTGACTATAGCAGAGGAGATGAGGTTGAAAATCAGCCTTGGGTCTGTCAAACCGTTGCTCAGAGTTTCTTCGTTGCTTTCCAATTTGTGCTGGGATACAGCTGGCGCATGTCTGTGAACCTTAGTTTTGAACCTACCAATACCACACAGATGAACATCTCCAGATAGAATCGTGATTCTAACACCATGAGAAGCACCGAAGGTAGTCAGGTCGGCCACAAGTTGGTTTCTCTCCGCTTTGTGGGCATGAGCACACCAATGATCGTTCAGATCATCCAGAAGTTCGATGCTACCGTCATAGGGGTTCACCAGTCCTTTGGCAATCCAGCCTTTGCGGGCCATGTACTTGATCGGACGAATAAGCTTTGAGCTCATGATGGCCTCAGCCCAGACCATACGAGGATACGCTATAGGAACACCCAGCAGGACCAACAGATGTTTTATATCACCGTTGGAGGCCTTAATCTCTCTGGAAAGTCTTTCAAAGATGGCCTGATAAGTTGATCTCGTGATGACCTGGTCCCTCTTTCTCTCACTCCTACAATCAAAACCTGCGAATCCTACTTCCTTGCCCAGTCTTGCCCACATCGACCTGGATCTTTCACCAATGTACGGCCCTGGTCTTGTTCCAAAAATCCACGATTTGTCAACGGAATTCTTTTCGTCAGGAGAGGTGTGCTGCTGGAAAAGAAGGTAATACTTGAAGGCTGATTTACCGACCCCTTTGAAAATCGGTTGGCTCATGGTGTGCTCTTTGTAAGAACCGAACCCATCTATAATATCGTGGTCATCAAACACGTTGATAGAAGGAATCTGGGCCATTGACATTGGAAGCATTGGCTGCCAGGTACTTCCAGCTGATCCCTTCCAATACCCGGAACCAAACCATTTCAGGTAATGGTGCAGATAATACTCCTCATACGCAGTGACAATCTCTGGAGTTAGAGGATCGGTGGATAGGAGCTTCTTATGCTTCAGCCACTCTGCAAAGGGTGGACACTCATAAGAGATCGAATCAGCATAGATCTGGTCACCTCCGCCGATCATGACATGGTATGGAAGCTTGCTGTGCCTTCTCAAAACATCCAACCAGAGGGAACTCTTAAAGTCGCTGGTGGGAACACTGTAAGAAAACCCGTTACAAGAATAAGACATGATATTCATGGTTTGTTCCGCACTTGGGACGATAAACTGATAGTCATTCGTGTAGTCATTGATAGCGTACTTCACCTTCTGTTCGTAGCCAAGCAATGGTAGTTCGATCAGGAACCTCCAGAACGAAAATCCCTGTTCTTGGTGGAACAGGGTAACTGGGAAAGAGCCGCTCTCAAGTGTGAGCTTGGAGTTTTCAGAAGGTGGCGCAGCAGGTCCCACGAAGAAAGTAGCAGAAGGTTCGGTGGAATAGTCACTCGTTTCATCTTCTGTCACAACCAAGATCGTAGCTCTGTAATTTTTCTTACCATCTTCATGGCTTCCCAAAAATCTCAAAATAGGGCCACATCTGATGGACAGAGCTGGACTTCCGACAGCTAAAAGATTGTTGGTCAAAATCAAAGTTTACTAACACAGAATCAAGAATTCCGAAAGGTGGAATTGACGTACCTTCGCCTACAGGACATTTTTCATCTGGACCGCACAGCTCGGACGCTTTGGACACTACCTCACTGTATCTTTCGAGGGGGATTGGGTCGAACCAATTTGAATTCAATGCCTCGACCATTTTCGATATCAAACTCTTGTCGTAGAGAAAAAGCAAATTTTACAACGCCAGATTAGAATCTGAAATACAGTTGCTCTACATGAAATGAGGCGTGCATCCCCAAAATTCCCCGAAATAAGGCAAGGGTCCGTCGTGCACGTGCAAGGCTGACGTAACATCTTTTAGTTGATTCCGTTTGGCTGAACTATCGCTTCTGCTCAATTTTGTCCACGTATCAGAACTACCGACCCAAATCTCACCATGGTTAAAGTGTTTGCCTACGATGACTCGGCAGATGTTGCCAATTCCGTTGCTCAATACATTATCAAAATCCAAGACGAGGTGCTAGCCAGTGCCCCAACCTTCAAGCTCGCTGTTTCCGGAGGTTCCTTGGGGAAGGTTCTGAAAAGGGGACTCATTGAGAACGACGAGAACCAGGCCAAAATTCAATGGGGGAAATGGGAGGTTTACTTCTCAGACGAACGTCTGGTTCCTTTGGACCATGAGGACTCGAACTATGGTCTATTCAACGAAATGGTGCTTTCAACGCTCAAGGCTAAGGCATTAACCCTGCCTAAGGTCTACACCATTGATGAGTCTCTGCTGAAGGAAGATGGTTCCAAAGATGTTGAGATTGCTGAAGCCTACTCCAAGATTCTTCCTGCCAAATTGGACTTGATTTTGTTGGGATGCGGACCAGATGGTCATACCTGCTCTCTCTTCCCAGGCCACGAACTCTTGAAGGAAAGATCGAAGACCATTGCCAACATTACCAATTCCCCCAAGCCACCTCCACGCAGAATCACCTTTACCTTCCCAGTCTTGGAGGCTGCCTCCAGTATCTGTTTCGTTGCTGAAGGTGCCGGAAAAGCCCCAATTCTGACGCAAATCTTCTCTGAGGCTAAGTCCGGCTTGCCCTGTGAACTGGTCAACGCTACTGGCGTTCCTACGGCCTGGTTTGTCGATACTGCTGCAGTAAAGGGAGTTCCAGTGACGGTCTCAAAGTTTTAAGAGAAATCTACAAGACGATATTTCATAATGTCATAGCATTAAAGCAAACTTTTGACGAACAGTCTAGCATTAAAAATCGTCAACTTCACTCGGCCAATGCCTATCATCTATTCAAGTCAATCGAGAAATCAATCGAGTCATCAATATCAAGCTGCTGGGCCTCCCAATTCGGCACTTCAGCCAACTCTGCAATGTTCGGCCTGATACCGCGATATACACCCTCACCTCCAGTGATGGTGCGAATAATCTTCATCTGTGCCTCCTCGCTCTGTTCTTCGAAGTTGCGGTGTTCACGGTTATTCTCGACAGTGTCAGGACTGTGACCAATAGACATTCCTACCCTAATAAGACTTTCGACGGCCTTTTTGGAGTTTTCTGTCAAATCAGAATCGAACACCACTTGGTCTGATTGAAACAGCAGAAGCACCGTAGAGCCTCCAAATTTGAAGTATCCCAGTTCTTCACCTCTTTTAACGTACTGGTCCTTCTCGGCAGTTATGATGGTGGAGCCAACTAGCATCGCACCCACACAAACCATCATAACTGTGCCAAACTTATCGGAATATATTGGTAACAACACGCGGACATTTTCACCGTAGACATCGAGATCCGAACGAATGGCCATAGGATTGACCGTGAAGTATTCTCCTTCGATATACTTGGCTTCGCCCACTATTCCATCCACGGGGCAATGGAACCGGTGGTAATCTTGCGGAGCAAGTCGGAAGACACACATTGATCCGTTCTCGTAGGAACCAACCAAGTCCTGGTAATGACCCCCAAACAGTTTTTTGATGGTGAAGTCCCGTCCCTTGACCCAGACCGATGTCGCGGAAGTTATGGTGTCAAAAGCACAAAACCTGCAATCTGCACAAGATGTAACGATCCCAGGATTGTTTTCACCTTCCAGTGGTCTTGCGCCGGGCTTCAGTTTCCTATAAAAAAACTCGTTGAAAGTCTTAAATTCATCTGCAGCCATCAGACATTGTGACATGTCAAGGTTGTGAAACTTGATGAATGAGGAGATTTGATTGACGGAATGCGGATCGTCATACTTGATTCCTTGCTTGATTGAAAGGTTCTTCAGTAGTCTTCTGACTTCCTTCCATCTGCTGGCCTTGGTGTCAAACGAACGGTATAACAGTCTGATTCCCAAACGTACATATACACTCATCTTCTCTTCAATGACGATTCCTGTATCCCGATCTTGAACCAGAATGTTGGCATTGTCCGAACCCAAAGCCAGTTTTCCGTATGTCAACTTGATCAAGAGTTTCGAGTACCATCTTCTCGTGGCTGAATTTGGAGTAGCGAACGACGGTTTCAGAACTTTTCCTACGCTGGACCAATCCTTACTTCCACAAAGAGCAATATGGGTGATGATGTCTATGTCGTGTTTATGGGATAGTCTTCCACGATCACAAAGCGGACATTGCTCAATGCTGATGATCTCTTCTTCCAGATCTTGCTCGCCAACAACAGTTGAGCTGGAAGAGGAATCTTCATGGTAATAGAGATTCTTCTTATGCTTCTGCTCTAGAAAGTTTTCAAACTGGTCAATACATTGGTCGAATGTCAGCTTCTCTCCAACCCATGGGTTTAGGTCATATGCTTCGAAGAAATTCTCAACAGTGGTGTCGTCCAATGTGGATCCTAAGGTATCCAGGAACTGTGCCAGCTCTACGACGTCCATCTTATCATCGTCGTTGGTGTCATATTGCGAGAGCAGAGTTGACCAAAGCTGCGAGCGCAACCTTTTGTACGGCTCGTACTTGTATTTCATTTTCAAAACTGGTCTGTACTCTCTCACAGCCCCTCTGTAGCGCTTAGTCCCGTCCAGCTTCAGCTCCAAAGAAAGCTCCTCTGGATATTGGTTGTCTTCCTTCATTAGCCCAGCAATCTTCAGAGATCCGGTGGCCACTTGGTCATTGAAGGTGAAATGATCCTTGTCTAAAACACTAAACTGCAGTTCATAACCAGTCTCTAAATTAGAGATTTCGATCGCCAACTTCTCGTTGAACTGTGGGTTCAACGTATGCTTCCTCCACGAGGTGCGGTACACTCTTTTCCCAAAAGAAATCACCACGAATGGATCCATGTCGAACCCGGTACGAGTCAAACTATTATAGGGTGGTAAATCAGAAGCTGTGGTGATTTCCAGGACCAATATGCCGGAAATATCGTTTCTCGAAGAAAGTTTGTAGGCCCTGGATGCTTTAGATGCTTTGTCTGCTTTATCCGCTTTTTTGGAGGGAACAGGCCACATGTTGGACGTATCTGTGTCAGTGAGATCAAACTCTGAAAAGTCACTTGAAAAATCGGCAGTCGAATAGGCATGCGAGCTGAGCTTCGAGTGGCCCTTCTTCGAGAGTCGCGGGGTAATGGACGATGCAGTTGAAGATGGCGCCATTGATGGGGATGACAAAGAGTTCATGAACTTGGAAGGCCTGTCATTAGGCGACAATAATGACGAAGGCTCCACATTTTCCTGTTCCTGAGGAACATCGCTGTCAGGTATGGAAAACCTCCAGTCTTCAGGATAGAAGCCTTGTTCGTCTACTTGGATGATCTGTTCCATGGCTTTTCGGTCCGTCTCGGACACATTTCTCACAAGGTCACAAACCGTTTGCTCTGAAATCTTGCTAGGTGAAGCGACCAACCCATCTGGAGTGTTTTCCAGTGACGACACCTTGGTGCCATTCTTAGACAGAGAGAACTTGAGAACCAAAGTACCAGTCACATACTTCTGTCTCGATCTGGATGAATATAATTTAAACGTCTTTTCGCTTTCCTGTGCCATTGCCATGTTCAAAACTTCATCAAGAGGCAGCCGCAGCTCTCCCAAATACTCCCTTTTGATGCGATGCTTGTCCCAGATGGTGGCACAAAAGGCAAACCCTGACTCCCTTCCCTTGGCCAATCTCAGACTTACAGTCTCATTCCACTGAGGTGATGATGAACCTTTGATCTTAGACGTTTTTCCAGAAGAAATTTCGGGTATAGACAACACACAGATCGGGTTACATTTGGTGCCAAGATTCTGATCCAGAAGTAAGCCCTCAGAGCGAATGACCGTCACCTCCAGCAAATGCTCTTCCTTGCTTCTTTTTTTGATGGTTTTCATTGAGTAATTATATTTGCTCTCTGGAAAGCTGTGCTTGTCCAGGTCGATCAAGAACTCACCAAACGCAACGTGAAGGCTTGTTGTACTTCCGTGTCAAAAATTATGACGTAGAAGGCTGTGTGATGAGGTAAGACTAGCACAGCCCTGAAAATGGTTTTTAGCAGGCGGACGCAACAGCATTGTACCAAACGGGTAGTTATACCTGATTTAGACGAGATTGAGACGAGATTGAGACTTTCAGGGTTTATATTATGCTGGATTGTTATAGTAGTATTGAATAATGTTGATTTTTGAAATTATGCATTGGCCAATGGTAGAACTTTTTCAGTCGAGAGCAAGATAATTTGGTTAGTTTTTTGAAATTTGTTGGATTTCTGGGGAAATCCTACCAAACATTTGACAGAACCTGCAATTGTCAAGGACATACGTTCTTACAACGATCTTCTTTCCACTCTAAACTAGTGATCACAGCATTGTATCAGCTTTCCAACCCATCTGAGGATATAAAGTCCTATAAATCATTTGTCTTTGTGGGATTCTTTGCTCTTTTTAGTGCACCAACCAAAATAGACCAAGCGATTTGAGCCGCGCACCCCACAGGTCCCTCAACATCTCGACCGCGACATTGAGTCTCCACAGCAGGCAGATATTACCGCAACAATTCACCCTGTACAATAGAATGGCTGTAACGGACAGCAAGAGAAGGCTCGATTCGGACGAAGAGCGCGATGCAAAACGAATGAAGGTGGAGGATGGATCGGACGTGGCCACGCCGAAGGAAGAAGCTGATAGAGACAAGAACGAGAACGACGGGGATCCAGAAGACGATGATGACGATGACGACGAGGAAGACGATGATGAAGAGGAAGATGAAGAGGAGGAAGAAGAAGAAGGAGAGGCTCAAAAGGATGGAGAAGAAACCAAGGAAGAAGACGAGAAGAAGCGCACCACATCCTTCAGCTTTCTGGGTCACACGTATAGCTTCAAAGAGAGACCTTCGGTTATTGAAGAAAAAGAGGGCACAATTGAGTTCCGAGTGGTGAACAATGATAATACCAGAGAGAACATGATGGTGCTAACTGGGTTGAAGAATATTTTCCAGAAACAATTACCCGAGATGCCCAAATCGTATATTGCCCGTTTGGTATACGATAGATCCCACATTTCCATGGCAGTGGTGAGGAAACCGCTCACTGTGGTTGGTGGAATAACATATAGACCTTTTGAGAGCCGAGAGTTTGCGGAAATCGTGTTTTGTGCCATATCTTCAACCGAGCAGGTGAGGGGTTATGGTGCGCACTTGATGAACCACTTGAAGGACTATGTTAGAAACACTTCAAAAATCAAGTACTTTCTGACCTATGCTGATAACTATGCCATTGGTTATTTCAAGAAACAAGGCTTCACCAAAGAAATCACTCTGCCAAAATCCACCTGGATGGGTTATATCAAGGATTACGAAGGAGGAACGCTGATGCAGTGCACCATGCTTCCCAGGATACGTTATTTGGATGCCGCCAAAATTTTGGTTCTACAGAAAGCTGCCATCTACAAGAAGATCAGATCAATTTCTCAATCTCATGTGGTTCGTCCTGGACTGAAACATTTTATGAAACCAGGAGCCAAACCCATTGATGCATCCACTATACCTGAACTGAAAGCGGCCGGATGGACCCCAGAGATGGACGAATTGGCACAGAAACCAAAACGAGGCCCCCATCATGCTGTTATGGCTAATATTTTGACAGAATTGCAGAACCACCCAAGTTCGTGGCCATTCACACAACCAGTCAACAAGGATGAGGTTTCGGACTACTACAAGGTTATCAAAGAACCGATGGATCTCAGCACGATGGAGACTAAGTTGGAGAACGATCGCTACCAGACATTCGAGGACTTTGTCTATGATTGTCGTCTCATTTTCAACAACTGTAGGTCGTACAATAATGAGAGTACGACCTACTACAAGAATGCCACAAAGCTCGAGAAGTTCATGACTTCGAAGATCAAGGAGTTGCCTGAGTATGCGCAATATGTGGAGTGAACAAAATATTACTTGAGAAATGCATATATGTACATTTATATGTTTCCCTTATTATCACATCGAGATTATAGACATCACCATTGAACGGATTACCATCATGGCATCGCAAGAAACGTATGTGGCTTGAGGCATACGTCAGGAATATTCAACTAGATGCACTAGAATGAGTATTTTCACCAGAATCTACATTGCGAGCTTAGCGAGTGTAGTTTTAGAGATGAAAAAATCGTTTGAGTGTGTGCTCAATTCACCAAAGGGTCTTTCTCAGAGATGCTGAAAGAGTACCTTGTTTTCTTCAAAGCCAGTTGAAAAGAGCGTGCTTCTTACCTCGTAATTTCAAGTACAGAAAATTCAGTTTCCGAAAGATTTCATGCTATGAAAGTACACCATCTAATCCTCGTCAATCTCCGACTCCTTCAACTCCTGAATTATCTCAGCGGTTTTTGAATCCGCGTAAATCTTAAATCCCTCCTCCTTAGTCACACTTGCTAGTTGAGCATTCGTAGAATCAAGCTTCTCCTCCATCACCTGCTTTAAGATTTTGAGCACCAAAAGCTCGGCCTCCTTCAAGGTCAACGAGCTGTGGTATTCGTTCTGCAGTTCTGCCTGGGCACCTTCGGATCCAGACCCAATGGCCTTCGCATCGTATCTGTAAAACGTTCCAGAAGGCTCGGCATGGTACAATTGAGGCCCGTTTTCGTCGACACCAGCAATCAACAATGCCACACCAAATGGACGCGACATCAGTCTCTTCTCACCAGAAGCACCCTCTCCGAATCTCAGCGCCAAATCGCAAACGGATTGAGTCAACGACTCAACTCCAATCGACTCGTTATAGTGCAAATCGTGTGTTACACTGGAAACTCTGGCATGGTCAATCATACTGCGCGCATCTGCTGTTAGACCCGACATGGCACAGCCAATATGGCGGTCAATCTCCATGATCTTCTCGACAGAATCTGATTCCAGCAAGGACGATGTCACTCTCTTTTCAACCCCAAGAACAACACCTTCCGATGTAGCGATTCCAATTGCCGTTGACCCGAGCTAGACGGGTGTTAGTATTACTGCGAGTCAAGTCGTGAGCTTACTCTCCATCATCACATACCTTAATTGCCTCCATGGAATATTCCACTTGGAATAATCTCCCTTCAGGACTGAAGGTGCTCACACCTCTATCATATTCACTTCTGGTTAAAAACATGCTGGCGTGTAGATAAATCAGATATGTCTTGTGTGGCAAACCGTCCTTGACTCGAGATACGGACCAGGTGGAGTCGTACGTGGAACAAACAGAATCTTGGTCACGTGACAAATCATCTCTACTGGGGGACGTGCTAGGATGTATCATAATAGATGACCTCTTTATTCATATTCTTTAATAATGCGGTTACTTAGATCTCAAAGTTGACCTTGACACCAACGTCGTTGGCCTTCTTGACAATGTCGGAGAGTTGAACAACCTTCTCGGCGGCTGGGTCCAATTCGGTGAAGGCAAAGAGCTTCAGGCCAGATTCGGCAATCAACTTCTGGGCTTTCTCCATGTTTGTACCTTGCAATCTAACAACAACTGGGATCTCCAAGCCCAAAGACTTGGTGGCAGCAATAAGACCCTCGGCGACGTAGTCACATCTGACAATACCACCGAAGATGTTGACGAAGATACCAGTGACATTGGATTCGGACATGATCAGTCTGAAAGCTTGCTCAATGGTCTCAGGAGTGGCTCCTCCACCACAGTCCAAGAAGTTGGCTGGCTGACCACCGTACAACTTGATGATATCCATGGTAGCCATGGCAAGACCGGCACCGTTGACCAAACAACCGATGTTTCCATCAAGCTTGATGAAGTTCAAACCAGACTCGGCAGCCTTGACTTCCTCAGGGTCTTCCTGGGCCTTGTCTCTCCAGGAGAAGACCTCCTCTTGACGGAAAGAAGCATTGTCGTCGAACCCGAACTTCGCGTCCATACACAAAACGTCGTGGTCGATGGTCTCACTCAATGGGTTGATCTCGATCTGAGTAGCATCACGCTCAGCGAAGATCTGGTACAGCTTCTTGATGGTGTCAGCAGCCTTGTCTTGGGCATGCTTGGTGAATCCCAAGACGGAGGCAATCTCCAAAGCCTGAGAGTCTGTGACACCGGCCTCCAAGTCAACATTGTAAGACTTGATGGCATCTGGGTTGGTCTTGGCAACATCTTCGATGTTCATACCACCCTCAGAGGAGGCCACAATCAATGGTAACTGGTTCTTTCTGTCCAACAGAATGGCCAAGTAAGCCTCCTTTCTGACAAACTTACGTTCAACAACGTAAACGGCGGTAACCTCCTTACCACCAGCTCCGGACTGCTTGGTGATGAGCTTGTGGCCAATCATCTTCTCGGCCAAGTCCTTCACCTCCTCTGGAGAGGTCACCAGTCTGACACCACCTTGCAAACCGTTGTCAAAGTGGCCCTTACCACGACCACCGGTCAAAGCCTGGGCCTTGACAACAAGATCTTCAGTGTTGAGGTCCTTGGCAATTTGGAAAGCACCTTCCGCGGTTTCAGAGGCAGATCCGTTTGGAACACCAATGCCGTACTAGATTGGTTAGCAACAGAATCGAAAAGAGCAACAGAAATGTGACACTTACACTCTTCAGCAACGCAGCTGAACGGTATTCATGAATGGATAGATTCCTACGTTGGTAGCGCAGGGACTGCAACAACAAATGTTAGTACCATGGTCTTGAAGATGTCAACGTTGAGGGGGAATCATTGCCCCGAGACTGAATTTGTGGAATTCTAGCATTTCGGGAGCATTTTGATACCCAATGGATATAACTTACCTGGCTTGCCAATTGCTTTAAATTTCTCGAAAACATAACTCTTTAATTTGGACAACTTCCAAAGGTTAGAGGATGCCTTTAACGCCGAAAGGAAGGATCAAGTTGTCTTGGTTGATGGAATGGAGAGGCCCGATTGAGATGGTGACACGTTCTCCGGGTGGCAGCTACCGGGCAGCATTGGGAAAGGTGCACGACCAAAAAAATTGGGTATCAGAAATAAGTCTGAGAGATTAGTGTTTAAGATTGCAAGGTGAGCGTGTTAAACGAGGGGACAAACCAAAGGTACAGACTTGGTGGAAGTTATTGAACAGTTTCAAGCAGCAATTTGTTGAATAAGCCTGCCCCCCATGTCAAAAGAAAACCTGCAGGCGGAGTTTTCAATGGGGCTCTCCATGATCAACTCTAAGGTTTCCTCGTGGCTTGAAGATGCCTCCAAGAAGGATGATACAAAGAAAAACGCATCAGATGCAGAATCAAAACCTTCAAAATCAGATCATTTCTTTCTCGAGCAACCGATCATACGACAGGGTTCCGGGTTAAGTTTCAGCAACGTGCAAGAGAACTCCACAGTTGCTGATTTCATTCAGGGAAAGGATGTCAAGCGCGAGAAGAAGAAACAAATTCCTCAGAGTAGGTCGTTCAGTGTGCTAGAGAAGAAGATCCAAAAGACGAAGGCGAAGAATCCACAGAGAGTAGTCGCGAAACGTCAGATCAAGCCTAGTCTTGATGTTAACTCAGATGAAGAGGACGATGTTCCTGTCAGAAAGGCGAAAACCGGTTCGAATTTGATGTTTGAGAAGAAGATCAAGAAGTGAGGGAGAAAGCAAGGAATGACCCCAACATTGTACCATAGCCACATATATACTATAATAGTCATGTTAGATTTTGATTCGTAAGGACATACCATAAAATTTGAAGCGATTGTCGGCTATGACCGTCATAGTTTGCTATATATACTGAGATTTGCCTACTCTTATCCATACTCTACTGTCCCTTCATGATATCCATCATTGTAACTTTTCGACTATAATTACAACATTCGACCAATTGTCACTTTCGAGATTCTCTTCTCGACCAAAATAAAATCAAACCCTTTGTTTCTTCTCCTCCCTATTTAACGTCTCTTCGTTCTCAAGCTTCCGTTTCCCTGAATCATTACTTTCTTCTTCCTGAACCCCAGTCGTTTCATCCTTTCTCTTATCATCGTTGAGAAGATCAACAATTGAACACCGTCCCACCGATGCAATAGAATTAGATTTGTTGGAAAAGATCGAGTCCTGCTGCGACTTTGAGCTTGATATCGAACTGTTCAGGTTTGGATTCGCACTGTGAATCTCAACAAGACTCGGTCTTATCTGGGCACTCAACGATATCGAAGAATTGTTTCTGTGCAATGCATGTGATCCAAAGTGTCCCAGCGACAGTGATGTTTGGCCCGGCATGCCGCTTAAGCTGTTTCCAGAGTGTGGGAGAGCACTTGGACTATTTGTAGATGAATGTGGGACCGACCTCGGTACTGGTCTCTCTGGGTCCGGGGCCAGAGGGTCTAAAAACATTGACGGCAGTCTTTGCCTATTATTGACGGGGTGATTGTTGTTACCACCCTCAGTGAATTTGAATATCCCGTCTCTTGAGTCAACTAGATTTTTCAGGGACGCAAGCTTTTCGTCTATCGGATTGTGGTAAGACTGTTGCTGCGCCTGATGGTGGTGGTGGTGGAAATGTTGGTGTTGGTGGTGAGGACGTAGGTTTTGCTGTAAAAACGGCGAATCTACCAAATCAGGTATCACATCAGCAGCTCGCAGCAAGTTGTTTGAATGAGTCTGTATTCCCAGCAACAGCGAATCGGAGTTTTGTCTCAACTGTGCCTGTCCGTGTACGAGGGCCTGTGAGTCGTGATCAGCATTGTGTGCCAACTCCAAAGTATCAAAACTATGTCTTGGTAGCATATTTGGAACTTGCGTATTGCGAGGCTCAAGAGGCTCCCGCTGTGGTTGATGCTGTGGTTGATGTTGTGGTTGATGTTGTGGTTGATGTTGTGGTTGATGCTGAATATGGTATTGTTGGATGTGAGGATGTGGTGGTTGGTGCTGTGGGACATAATACACTGGTTCATAAGCTATTGGTTGTTGAGTTTCGTTCTTCGCGTTTGAAGACGACCTTCTCTTGATATACGCCAGCGATTCCTCATCACCTTCTCTGAACTTTCCGCTTGAATGTCTGAATTCCCAGATTGTACTGTTGTTGTTTTCTGAGTCCGAAACTTTGTGGAACCCATACATGTGTAGTTGTCTCACGAAGGAGGCAACGTTTCCGTGCTTGAAATAGCCCGTGAGGGCATACGCGAACTCGGCACCTGGCAAAAGGGCGAAAGTGCCGTCATCACGCCTGGTCCACCATATCAAATTGTTCAGATTTGGATCCGATAGCATCGTGTAAAGCTTCTGCACGAAGGCAGACTTCTTTGGTTCTTTGGACATGTTTGGTGTGCGTTTGCGATAGTATTAGAAGATAAGAAATATCCTCTGACAACCCCTTAGCTGTCAGCTCAAAAATTTTGGTAACTCTTTCGAGGATACACTGGGAACAAAAGGCGTACCACGGAGAAATAGCCAAATAAATTGACGAAGCTCAAAATCGGAAACAGCAAATAAAGGCAAATACCTCAATCAGACAGATGAGATCCGAACCTGCTCCCCTTTAAATATCACAGGGCTCGTTGGAGATGTAAAAGTCAAAGGAACGCAGAGACAGCAATGTCTATCGACAGAGTAATTGTTAATAAGAAAACTCAGTAAGCAACGTTTGAGTATGGATTCGCCTTTGACCAGTCAATGTCTCGTTTACTAAACGAGGACAGCAAGTTCACTTCCGAGTGTAATTGAAAACAAATGACGAGAACCTATTGAAACTTCTCGGGGATCTAACCACGATTCACCCTTCCTCGCGATATATTCCCTTCTGGGCAAGTGAGTAAATGGACAACAGGTTGTATAAACCGGCCCGGAACAAGTCTAGATGCGAAAAAACGTGACTAGAGAGCAAAGGCGCACAATAAAAGAGGTCTAGCTCAAAACTGCTGACACTCTGTTTATATTTATCACCCTCTATTGCAGTGGACGCCAGATATATTGACTGCTTTTCAGAAGCGGAGAGGTGAACGCAGGCAAAGGGGGAAAGCTCAACTTACAACACAAACCTGACAAGCGCTTTAATCGTGCACTCTCAAAGTCAAATGAAGAAATCCAAGAAAACTTTCACCGAAAGTAATTTCGCTGCGGGCACTACTGGTGGGGTCGGCTAGCCCCGTTTAACCGGGAACTCAGCGAAGCCTAAAGCCTTTTGATCGCGCGCCACACGTCTAGGCGATCCAGGTTTTAGAGGTTTGCGGACTCAACAGAAGATATGGTCAGATTATAATGCAGAGCGGCATGTACGACACTGCATTAGGCTGATTCGATGGGTTGAGAAAGTTTGGCGAGTTTTTTACTGAAGCTTTTCTATGGTAGAAATATACTCAGCACAGAAGTATTGAAGAACAGACTAAAACCAAAACATTCCAAAAAAGGAGACCAAGTTGGATTCGCTCGCCTCGTTGCTCATCACCGTCGTCGGAGACCCAACCTGCAGTCACAGACGTGTGCTGTGTAAAATGTTGCATACACCTGCCTTGTTAGGCTCTCTTTTGCCGCCTAAAGTTTTTGATGGATCAGCGCAATACATTTCGCTCCTGCGCATCAAGACATCATATGCGCTTTGCTTCGCTGTTGGGTCGAGGAACTAAAAACAAGAAACGGGAAAGGCCATTGGCTAACCACTGAATTAAACTTTTATTCGGAAATTCTTTTTGCGGCATCTCTTGGAAAAATATTTAGGTTTTTTCATCTAGTATCAAAAGCGTTCGTTAAAAAAATTGACTCGTTATTCGATTATTTTTTCTATCGATCCTCGGTTGCTTTTGGACCCTAACTTTAACCGATGCACGTGTCGACATCAATCTGTTCTGGGCCGGAGAAAATCGATCCCTGGACCATCGCTCACGGAGAATTGACCATATGAAGAAGCGACTATGCAGCTTTTTCGTGATCCCCAACCCTTGCCCCAACATGACCGGCAATAACGATATGCATTATTCATGCAGTCTAGCGATCTATTGGTTTTGTTGTCGGTTAAAGTCATCAGGCGAGTGTTAAGATCGACCAAAATTATGCACAGGGAGATGATCACCTGAATACTCGATTTGGTGTGTGTCATATGATACACTATATGCGAAGGAATGTACGAGCTTTGTAAATATTCTTTGAGATTCCAAATTTTTCGATGCTGATTGGCCTGTCACTGCTGATGCGCATTTCTTACATTATTAATCCTTACGTCCCCTGGTTTCACTTGGTTATTCCCGGCACGGTCCTGTTTCGGACACAAATCGCTGCAATCGCCACCCCTTCCTTCAAAGTATTTTATCCAGTGTTATATTAGCATTGACGGTTCCCAGACTGCTCTAGGCCTGTTCCTGGCGCGATGAGCAGAGCCGTATCACCGGTTATCGCTATTCCTTTCGTATCATCCAAGAGAAATAGGTTTTATGAATACGGCTATAATCGGTTTATTCGGTGAAAGCCTAAACACCCTAAACACTTTCAAAGAACAAACTTGAGATATACTTCGAAACCCTGTTGGCTCGCCTCTGAGTTTTTCAAAACCACCCATTTAATCTCAAGCCACAAGAAACGAAGCCAACTGCCTCGCCTATTCTGTGCCTACTGATGTGATGCCGTCATACCTCCAAACAATTACTGCAGCGAGAATTATAACATGCCAGCTGCCGTGGATGGGCCATCCACGCCCAAAGCTTCGGCGCTTCGCCGTTTCGTCTTTTATCAGATTACGCCGCACACTACCACTTACTGTGCTGAACTGTTGTAGCGATGCATTTTATTACGACCTTCGGTAGATAACACCTCGGTGTCAAAATGTCCAAGGCTTTGATCACTGGAGGGTCTCGAGGGCTCGGAAAGTCGATAGCAGATGCCCTGGCTTTGAAAGGCTGGTCGTGTACACTGGTTGCGAGAGACGAACCAAAGCTCAAAGACACGATATCCAAGCTGAAAGACCCCAAACAACACAACTATGTTCCACTCGATTTGTCGAAGCCAGAATTGATTGAAGATGCCATTGGACCGCTATTTATTGGCAAAGACTACCATTTGCTAGTGAATTGCGCCGGGAAAACAGATAGGTCACTGGTGGTGAATACTTCCATTACCGAGCTCCAATCGGTGATCAACACCAACCTGACATCCAGCCTCATACTGTCAAAACTTGCGGCCAAGGCAATGATGAGGCGAAAAATAAACGGCTCAATTATCAATATTGCCTCTGTTTTGGCTGAGAGACCCATGGTCGGTTCGGTAGCATACGTTACTTCAAAGGCAGGAATGGTTGGAATGACTAAAGCACTTGCGCTGGAGCTCACCAGGAGCAAGATTCGGTGCAACGCAATTCTACCAGGGCTTATGGAGACAGATATGGGTGAAATGGTGAACTCCAAGCTGTTTGACCAGTTGCTACAGGGCGATGTCAAAAAGGATGTCGTTGATCTGGTAATGTTTCTCGTCGAGCACGAATCAATAACTGGATCAACGTTAACTGTGGATAATGGATTCACAGTCAGATAATTATTTACGGACGATTTAACATTAATGAAGAAATGACTACGCACAGTTTCACAAAATAAACCATATTGATTATGACAACCCGCAACAACTCATGGACAAAATACAAAGTATCAGAAGTGCAAAAGTTTCACTCAAACTTTCAAGCCTCAATTGAGTGGCAATCCCAAAGATTGACGCTGAGACTTGGAGTTTGGGTCAAAGAAAGGCTTTTCAGCCAATGAGGTGACTCTGGTACCGTGTCTTGGTTCAGTACCTTCGTAATCCCAGACTGCAAAATGTTGACTGATTCTGTTATCCCAAAGGGCAGAGGTACCAACACCCGGCTTGGTGGGCTTCCAGTTGAACCTAACCTGTAGGTCCAAGTTGGATTCAAACACGCTGAACAAATAGTCCAATATGGCCTTCGACTCTTGTGGTTCCAGACCAACAATTCTCTTCGTGTATTTCTTGTTGACGAACAACGCCTTCCAACCTGTGACAGGATGGGTTCTGACCAAAGGATGCTCCCTTTCAACATGAACTGGACCCTTCAATGGGTCGTTTCTGTCGATGTAAGCGTGAGCAGAACTGTAGATGGCTGTCTTACCGTCCAGGAACTCTTGGAAAGCTGGCGACAGCTTATCGTAAGCACCGTATCCAGAAACCCAAATAGTGTCACCACCCAAGTCTGGAATGGTGTCATTGTGCAAATGAGTGATTCCTGGGGGCTGGTATTCGTGGGTCAGGTCGGTGTGCCAGAAAGCAGTTCCAACCGGATGCTTGAAGGAAGCCTTCCCGGTATCTAGCTCCTGCAGGTGAGGCCACAAAACAGTGATACCCTCCAAACCTGGAACATGGGGAACCAAAGGGTGAACCTCGGGAGTACCGAAGTACTTACCCAACTCCAATTGCTTCTGGGGAGAAAGATCCTGGTCTCTGAAAAAAACAACCGTTCTCTCAGCAATTAGTCTGGCCAGTTCGTCACGCTGTTGGTTGGTCAATTCCGAAAGTTGCAGTCCCACAATTTCAGTACCAATGTACTTGGTCAGATTGATAACCTCTTTGGCTGCCCCGAATAAAGCCTTTTTCTCAGGATCAGCATTTATACCGCGGTCAGTGAACTCGAAACCCTCTCCTCTCACTTTGTAGGCCTCGTCCAGGAAAACTGGAATTTCAGTGGGTCTCTCCGGATAACCCTTGGAAAGATCAACACCATATTTCTGGTAGCGCTTAACGGCTGGTGCAGGAAGGTCCTTTACGGCATTCTTTGTGAAACCAACACCAACCTTATCTTTGAATTGCTGCGTCAAAGACGCAATGATGGCTTCGTTTGGATCGGTGTGGATAGCTGATGGACTCATTGTAGCTTGTAAGAAAACTGTCTCAAAAAATTACGAAAAATATAATGACGAGAAAACAACCCTACCCTTTATATTTATACTACATTTTCAACCAACTTTCGCCATTTGATTATTAATGTCTATCACGTCAAGAACAAGCAAACTGGGGTAATGACGTGCGATTATGCAATTGGTGCGCGCCACACACCGATCGGAGCTGTGGTGGGTTCAAGGCTTTTTTGACAGGTAGAATGGTCGGGATTCGCACAAGTGTCAAATTATTCGTAAGGAAAAGCCCGGAATGACAACGAAAATCGCCACCAGTCCTCGAGGCCGCCGTATCTACAAAAATGCCGATCCGTTGCGATAAAGGCATCATTTTGGGAAGCCTTACAAAGGCCGAGGCGACTTAGTGGTGCTTTCGCATCATGCACGTCTAAGTGTGGAATTGATCCGAGGAAGTTTTAAAGTCTAAGTGATTAATGAAAACTTCTGGTCAATTGGTTATCGGCCAATTGAGGTTTTGGGCTTTGCTGGTTGTTATTGGTATTTGTCGTTTGCAATTTGACTACAAAATCAACCAATGGACCACTTCTTCGGCCAATTTACTATTGACCTCGCGTTGCTAAAGCGTCAAGAAACGATGTCACAAACGTTCCAGGACCCTTTGTCCCGGAAGCCAGAGTCCCCGCAACCTTTCCCGCCTCTTTATATTTCTCAACTGCCCGTACAGTTGCATAGAAAGGGGATTCAGGGTTGGCAGCAACAGAAACTGCAATTGCACTTCCGAGCGAGCAACCCGTTCCGGTAATTTGACCCATCATTGGATGGCCTCCTTGAATAATTTTATACTCCAAGTCGGGCTCGTCTTCACCAGAAAAGACACACCCAGCTACCACATCTGCAACGCCAGTAACCACCACAACGCACTTGTTATCATAAGCCACTTTTTTAGCCATCTCAACGATGTCGTCGATGGACGAGGAACCCACGTTATCCACACCCTTCATTTGCTTTGTTAACCCAGCAACAGCACTGATCTCGCCTTCGTTGCCCTTGATAACACTGAAGTAGCCCGAGTTCAATAGCTGGCGAACAGCATGTCTCCTGAACTCGGAGGCCCCAGCCCCGACGGGATCGTATACTATTGGAGTGCCCACTTTGTTGTATGCCTCAATTGCAGCTATATATATGTCCATCTTGGCATCCGTAAGCGTTCCTGTATTCAATACCAACGCAGAATTCGGTATGCTCGCAAACTCGCCAAATTCTTCACGGCACTCGCTCATTATGGGCGAGCCACCTACTGCAAGAGTGACGTTTGCACTGAAGTTCTTCACCACGTCATTGGTTATATGGTGCACCATCGGAGTTTTCTCACCAATTGATGCGTCAATCTCATCTCCTGACAACCGAGTGCTTTTTGGAGTGGCCCAGGATGGCAACGTGTCGATTTTCTGTTTCAGCGCAAGAGTCGCAGTTTTGGCATCATTGTTAGCCATGATACACGAGACGACCGCAAAACCGTCCACCTTCTTGCCTTCAATTCTGCCCAAAAGATTCACTCGTTGTATGTTAGAGCCATTGATCCCTCCAATCACACACGTCTTCATGTGTAAGGCATTACTCTCTTTGAGAGCGCCCAAAAGTCTCCTGATACCCTCAGTACCAAACGGAATCTTCTTCAATTTCTTGGTCTGGGTGGCAAAAACGGCCCCAATACCTATATAATCTGCCTCGTCCAAAGCGGCTTGTTTTACCTCGTCAACGTATCCAGTGCTCACTCCAATGATCTTATCTGGCCCAATCAGCTTGCGTACAAGCGGAACGGGCATATCATCCTGGCCAACATGGACTCCTTCACAGTCTATAGCAAGTGCAACGTCCACTCTGTCGTTGATGATGAGTGGGATTCCTGCCTTTTTTGTGAGCTTATGCACTTGTCTAGCCCTTTCTATAAACTCTCTGGTTTCCAGGTTCTTTTCACGAAGCTGGACTATGGTGACCCCACCTTCGATGGCTCTTTCCACCTGAGTGACAAAATCGATTCCCTCGGGAACCATCTCAGCATTGGTAACCAAGTAGACACTGAGATCAAAGCTTTGACGGGCCATTGAGAAAATTAGCTTTTTGTACTGAAAGTGAACTATTATTAAACTAACACTCGAAAGAAGACGGAACCGAAATTAAAGCCCGTGCATGGCCTGAGCCTGCCTGCCTGCCTGCTTGCTTGCCCGATGAAAAATAGCAGCGCATCGAGGCTATCGTAGACTCCCGGGGTAAATGCTATCAAGGGTGTATCTGCCGCAAAGAAACCCATGAAGAGAAATGTTAAGCGCGTTCCCTTTTCGATCTGGGGACACTTTTTTACTTATGATTTCCCATCTGTCTTTCTCACATTCATTCTTTTGTTGTCCTTAGGAGAGTGCCTGTTGTAATTGACAAAATGATAAAATATAGTATAATTGCCTGTGCTGCTCTGCTCTTTACTTTGATCCAGGCTCAATTGGTTGTCAAGGATGTGAAGCCAAGGGCCTTCATTTTAACAGATATCTCGAACGAGCCAGACGATGCAGAGAGTCTAGTCAGAGCTCTGTTGTACTCCAACGAGATAGACTACAAAGGAATTGTGGCAACCACTTCTTACTGGCTCAATGATACAATTCACGTTGAAGACATATATCCGATTCTTGACGCCTATGAGAAAGATCACTCAAACCTTTTGAAGCATTCGCCACATTTCCCTACAGCTGATTACCTTCGCTCAATTGTCAGCAGTGGGCATCCGGTATATGGAACTCTTGCCTTTGACTTTCCAAAGATAAGCGAAGGCGCGGCAAATCTGATCAAAGCCGTTGATGCGACTCCAGATACCGAAAAAATTTGGATCTTGATGTGGGGTGGTGCGGGTGTTCTCGCAGAATCTCTGAACGAGATCTCGAAAACCAAATCCAAGAAGTATGTGGAGAGATTTGTGGAGAAACTCAGGGTTTATTCCATTTCAGACCAAGATGATGCAGGTTCATGGATTAGACTCACATATCCAAGGTTATTCTATATTGCATCTATCCATGGATGGAATCAATATGCCCTATCCAGCTGGGTTGGCATATCAGGGGATCTATATAACAGCTACGACAGCGGTGGTCCGGACATAAACTTTGTTTCAAAAGAGTGGATATCCAAAAACATTCAGAAAGCAGGCGGTAACCTTGGGACTGTTTATCCTGACTATATGTTTATCATGGAAGGTGACACTCCCTCTTTGTTGCATATTATACCTAACGGACTTAACGATCCAGAAAATCCAAAGCATGGTGGATGGGGTGGTCGTTATGACGTGGTTGACATTTCCGGGCGCCTCAACCATTACGCTGGCGTCACCGATAACGTTGTTGGCCTAAATGGTATCACTCACCTAAGCGATAAGGCCACTATTTGGAGATGGCGCGAAGATGTTCAAAACGACTTTGCAGCCAGGATGCAATGGACGGTGAAGTCCTTCGAAAGTGCGAACCATGCACCAGTGGTCATTGTCAACGGTAGCGAGTCCGTAAAACCTTTAGAGTTACAAGTCGAAACTGGATCAGAAGTTTATTTGGATGCAACCGCTTCTTATGATCTAGATTCCGGAAGAGACGGAAAATTGAGCTTCAAGTGGTTCCAGTACAGGGATGCTAGCGCAACCATGTCCAATGCCCAGAAAGAGGTTGCCGCTATAGACATCAACAGCTCCGAAGGAAAAGCTCATTTTACAGTCCCTGATCTCAAAGCAGCATGCTACAATGTTTTGGGAAAATACTTGGGCGACGATCACTGCTACTCTTACCATATCATTTTGGAAGTGACTGATGCCGGATCACCTCCAATGAAATCTTATAGAAGAGTTATTTTGCACACCAAACCAAAGAAGCAAGAAGAGGAATCGAAGCACGATGAACTTTGAGAAGTGCAAAGCGTTCGTCTGACGCCATTTTATCTTCAAAACAAAAAATGAAATTCTCAGAGAGCTTGAATTAGATGCTCCATATTGCTTCCTCAAAAGACTGATAGCAAAGACTTGTGTTCGTCTTGATTTCACTATATGTATTTATCTCCGCAAAATCATCAAGAATTTAAGCACGTAAGCTTACAAGATATTTCATATACCCGCGCCAATCTTTTTTGCATCTCAATAATCACTTAGAAAGGCACTCAAATTGGAAATTGTGTGGGGAAGGGTGACAAAAAGTGTGTGATGTAATCCGCCTCCTGTACGCAAAGCGTCTGTTTTTTCTAATTTGAGACGTCATCACGCGTACCCCACGGGGATATGCACTCAGTTGCATATCTACTGCTTGGTCTTACTGCTGAGTTTTCAGCACAGCTACTGCGTATATTCAAGAATCTGTCAAGCGACACTGATGTAGCTGAAAGGGTAGCTCAAAAATTATTTTTAAACTGTGTAGTACTACCTTGCCTCCCGTTCAGAAGAGGGAAGAAAAAACCCAAACCATAGGGGCGTGGAAGGAGAGGAAGAAAACGTCAATTGCATCGGTGTTCCCGGCGTCCCATGGTTGTTTACATGTTGAAAGCCAATACCGAATTCCAATTCAGCGAATCTACGCGCAAAGATCACCCGCCACTACACCCCTGTGGCAGCACTACCTCTGTTATGTGGAGGTATAAATAGCGAAGTCATTACCCCGGATTTATTCTGAGATTCTTTATTGTTACTGCAATCGGTCTTTTTTTACACATTAAAAATGAAAGAAGAAATTGAGCACAGAGAGGTAGCCGAACTGGACGAGGAAGACATCCAGAGTGAACTCAATGAGAAGCCAGAGGCCACTGAAGAGAAGTTGTCTGTTCTCGAGCAAATCAAACAAGCAAAAGGTGTACTCAAGTACATGCTGATTATTTATGTTGGTGCAACTGGAGTTGGTATCGATGCGTTACTGTTCAGTCTCTTGCTGGGAGATGAGGGGTTCAGAAAACGTTACGGATATTGGAATGAAGGGTCGCAGTCCTGGGTTATCAAAGCGGTCTATCAGTCGGGGTGGAACGGTGGTTCCCAAGGTGCTCAGATCTTTGGTTCCCTCTTTTCAGGTCAAATGAGTGACGTTATTGGCAGACTCAACACACTTCGTGTTGCCTGTGTTATTGCCATAGCGGCTGCGATTGTTGAAATTACTGCTAAAACTGCTGCAATTTTGGTTGCAGGTAAAGTCATAATGGGTCTTAGTGTTGGTATTATGATCACTGTTGTGCCTCCTTACCTTTCAGAGCTGTCACCACCTAATCTCAGAGGTTATGGTGCTATTGGTATCAATTTTTCCATGTGTTTTGGTCAATTACTGGCCGCCATCACGGTAATGGCGTGCAGCAAATCATACACCGATATCGATGACAAAAGGTCATATACCGTCGCAATGGCGATTCAGTTCATCCTGGTATCAGTGTTCTTGATGTTGTCCCCTCTTTTGCCTGAATCTCCTACGTTGTTGGTTCAAAAAGGAAATTTGGACAAAGCCCAAGCCAACATCGCACGGCTCTACGGTGACACCACAGACTATGATAAAGAGGCTCATTTTGATGAGCTGGTTGCTCAAGTACAAAAGGAGACTATCGAACACGAGCTGAGCAAACAAGTTTCCTATCTTGAAGTGTTCAAAGGAATGAACCTCTGGAGAACGTTTCTTTGTTCTGTGGTGATCACAGGTCAACAATGGGTCGGTATGAGCTTTGTGTTGCCTTACATCAACTATTTCTTTGAAAATGCAGGAATCTCTTCTTCAAATGAAAAGACTGTGGGAAACTTCACAGTTGCAGTTGGAGGTAACATCTTGTCGTACTTCATTCTTCAAAGGTTCCCTAGAAGAGGCATGTTCGTTGGTGGTGTTGCTTTTCTAACCGTCAGCAATCTCATTATTGGGTGTATGACATACGCAAGTTCATCTGCAGCTGGGTACGTGGTTGTTGTGTTCATCTTCCTTTGGTCTTTTGTTTATCAATTTTCAGTTGGCGCAAATGCCTATGCTATTCTTGTTGAAATTCCATCTTCCCGTTTACTTGCAAAATCAATTTCAATTGCATCTAACGTGAACAATCTGGTCGGCTTTGGTTTGGGATATCTTATCCCATACTTGTACAACCCAGATGAGGTTAATCTTGGATTGAAAATTCAATTCGTTTGGATGGCTACCGGTGCAGTCTTGTTCTTCGTCGCACTAGCCTTTTTGCCTGAAACTAAAGGCAGAACTGCTTCTGAAATGGACCAAATGTTTGAGAACAATGTTAATCCTCTTCACTTTGACAAGGTGAAGTTTACAGTTGATGGTGATATCATTCACAGCACTGTCAGGAAAGGGTATTTTACATGGTTGAAGCGCAAACCCTTCAGAAGCTCATCTTCCGACTAATCTAAGGTTTCTTTTTTTATTTTGGAGCTGCTGCTCTATTACTACCACGTAATAGAGTTGTATTTTTTGCGTAACTGCTGAATACCTCGTAGCACGAGTAAATTTGCTTTAGTTTCTTTTAAAGCAGTCCAGCGTTAGAATGCACTTTGAAATTGAAGCATTCCACGCTCTAAACATGCTTTGTGACAATGTAGTGCTACTTTGTGCGAGGTTGTTTTTATCTTTTTTCTCTCTCTATAGCATTATCAAGTTGCAAACTCAAGATTTCGAGTCTTGTTCATCCGGAAGAAGGAAGAAATACAGAATTATTGATTGCAGACAGACCGTCGCCGGGAAGTCAATGCGCCATGGCTTGCCCACTAGGCTTCCAGAGTTAATGACCAGGCCGATGAGAGGACCCATAAAGAAAGCAACATTAAGAATCGTGATAACCTTACTACGATGGTGCGCAGGAGTATTTTCTGCCACAAAAGTAACTCCAAATCCTTGCAGTATGCTGGTAATAACACCAAGGCTTTGAGCTCCGCGGAACATCTGGTAATCTCTTGCAGCAAGATCTAGTAAAATTAAGCCAACAGAGAACAACAGATGTACAAAATATAGTGACTTTCTTGAGACTTTGCTTACCACGTACGAGCCTAAGTACTGACCGACAACGCCCGATAAAACAGGAACACCATTAAGTGATGGTGGCCAGTTGGTCTCTATTGCGTAACCAGTTTTCCCGGTATAAAGACCCCCAAAATACTGCTTGAGTCTTGGACTCGAGAGAACTGTGCCATTTAACTGGTTTCCGGACAAGCCAAATGCAAGAATAGAAAGCATACCAACACAACAAAGTGTGGCTACGGGAGTTTTCCTGATCGCTTGCAATCTCCCATCACCACTACCGGTGGCTTGATTGACAGAAACCTCCTCAACAATAGCGGGCTTAGCTGCTGACATCTTGAAAAACTTGTCAAATAAAAACTCAGGAAGAAAGATAGAATCATTAAATGTTTCTATATATCTCCGTATTGTTTGGAGTGTACCCCACGATTTCGTGCAGACTTCCTTTTCTGGAAATAATAAACGCAAACTCGACTATCCTTCGAAGGGAGATCGTTTCTTGCGGGGGCAAGGATGGACCGAAGAACAAGCGCCAGGCACTTGATTGCGCCAAAGGGTTACTTTGTAGAATGTATCAACATTAGTGAGAAGATCTGAGCACTGAGTTTCAAGAACGTACATTTCTCTTTGGTTAAATGGACCCAATTTCTGTGAGTGGCACATCTAGCTCGTGCCAAGTTCCAACCCTCAGTAGTGCATATCAGACGCGCATTCGAACCCCAGATTTATTTCGAAGTGCATGCTGCTCTCCACCAGCCGCCTTTTCTCCACTATTTTTTTTCAGTTTTCCAAAATAGCCTAGTTTATTGAGCATAGACTCCGTATTTATTTCATTTTCCCTCGTAAGCTAAAGAGGCACTCCAAAAGTTCACCTCTAACTGGGTAACGTCTGCAAAGATCTTCACAAGCTTGGACAACTTAGTGACCGAGATGCTTGCCCCATGTGACTCCAAAACTTGTCTGCCCAAATCGCAAGACTCCTCGTACCAATCCGAGGAATAATCCGCTAACCACTTGTAGTATTCATCCTTGGGATCCATATCTCCGTGGTAGAGTTGCAATCCCCATTTGGCAGCAGAGGCATATCCCAATAGACATGGTGCAAGAGCTACGTTGATCTCCAGCCAGTCTCCAGACTTGGAAAGATCCAGGAGGTAATCCGCATATTCTTGACATGCTCTTCCCATTTTGATGTTACTGGTGTCTTTTCCCAAATTCTCCAGCTGCTGGCGATGATGCTCCATTTCCTCAGCGACTTTTAGAAGTATTCTTCCCTCCGCCTCGATATCTTTGAGCTCAGGCGCGACACTAGCGGCCAATGAATGAACACGGGCGTAGGATAATAAATAGGCATAGTCCTGTTGAAGATAATGCTCAAATTTTGAACGCTCCAAGGATCCATCTGCCACCCTTCTAACAAAATCGTGGTGAATGTATCTCTCATAAACAGGTTTAACTATTGGATGTCCCAGGAGATAGTCCACGAAATGGCCTTCAGTGAAAGGGAGACGAGACGCAGACGCAATCGCAATTGGAGCAGCAACATGGAAGATATGGTTTAGAGGACCGATTGATCCCTTTCCAAAGGTGCTGTCTGCCGAAAGAATTCCCGAATGAACGTACTTTAATGCAGAGTCGACTGCAAACTTCATCTTGAGGCCTCTACCCAGATTGGCTGCAATTGCCGAAGCCAGCGTACACCCAGTCCCATGAGAGCTTTTGGTAACAATGTAATTTGCCTTGAAAACGGTGAAGTTCTGGGTGTGGCCCTCGTAAAACACATCAAACACACTAACTGGGCTCTTTTTGGAAACCTTGACCGATATGCCCTCAGAATCAAACGGACAATGGCCTCCCTTTACCAGAACACCAACACATTTGGTCCCTTCTTGAATTGTCTTAGCGATGACCTTCAAGTCTTCCACAGTGGAAATATTGCACGGCGCAATTGTGCTCAGATTTCTAAGGGTGGATACAATAGCACCGCACTCCTCGATGTTGGGAGTGATGATGGTGGCCTTGCGAAACAGATTGTCAATTGATATTTTGAGATCCTCAATTTTTGCCAAGGAGTCACCTGATGCCGCCACAATAACTGGGTCAACAACGAGAGGTTTTCCCTTATGGTATTTTTCAAGATATTTAGGCAATAACTCAGCTGCTTCGGCCGTCAGAAGCCCAGTCTTGACCACATTAACATTGATATCACTAAAGTTAGCCTCCAAGATGCCATTGATGCTTTCTTTGGGCGTAGGATAAATGGCCTTGACACCCGTTGTGTTCTGAGCCGTCAGAGCAGTAATACAGGTCAAGGCGTAACAGCCATGAGCCGTTATAGTCTTTATATCGGCTTCAATCCCTGCTCCGCCTGACGAGTCCGAGCCCGCCACCGTCAATACAGTTGGGAGCGTCGTGTTAGTAACAGAGCTTGACAAATATCTTAGATCAACTATTTCCGTGTCAATTGTCATCTTTTGAACGAATTTGGACTCTGTTAGAAGTCCAATGTAGAGAAAATACCTAGAGTTGTTGGTGGGGGGACTGATCACTTAGATAAGTGAGTCTTCTCTTCCCAAATCAGGTTGTGCATCAACCAACAATCTGGGATAGCCTCTGGGATAGTCTACCAAGTACGGGTAATATTCAATCAAAATTTTCAGGTTTATAAAATGAATTAACGGAATATTAGCCTAAAGCTTGCTTCCCAGCTTGGTGTAGGCTTTGGTGAAGCCATCGATCAAAGCGGCAAATCCCACTGCACCTGGATCTGGCAATCCACCTTCAGATTCAAACTGCTCGAATTCTTCCTTGGCAACATATGAGGCTCTGCCAAACTTAGCATCCAGTTTTCTCGTAGATTCAGAGCCCTCGAAAGCGGCTTGATTTGCCTTGCCAAGATCGTTTGTTTTCGATAAAGTTCTGACGAAAGGCTCCAAGCCGTCTATCAGCGTACGATCACCAGTTCTTGCCCTAGTGTATTTGAACAGTGACTCCAAAGCATCGTTTAGGGCAGCAGCCATGACTGGCAATGTCACCTGGAAACCACCCTTGGCTTTCTCGGTGTGCTTGAAACTTTTGGCCAACGAAGACAAAAATATTGAGTAAAGACCACCAGAGGTACCACCCATGGCAGTCTCGATGATGTCAGTCAACTGCGAAAGCGACTTGACGGCATCCCCCAATTCCAGATCTTTGTCTTTTAAGGCCTTGAGGATGGCGTTTGAGCCACTTGCAAGCGTCTCACCACAATCTCCATCACCAGCAACCGTGTCGTACAGTGTGATCTTGCTCTCCTTGGCCAAGACACTCTTAGCACCGGCTTCCAACAGAGCCGAAACTACCTCCGGGTCGAACTTGACTTGCGAAGTCGGATATGCTGCTTCAGCCTGTGGGTCTTCAACAACGAAGTTTTCAGTCTCACCAGCAGACCATTTGGCCGTGGAGATAGCCGAGTTCCAGCCAGGAGCCGTGGTAGGGTAATCCAAATACTCAAGAACATTATCACCACCGGCCTTGGTCACATTGAGCAGCGTGATGCTGAAACCAGGTCCGTCTATGGAAGTGGTGAAAGTACCCGTATACACTCTTACCGGAACGATTCCGTAGATCTCCTTGAGCTTCTTGCAGACGGCGTCTTGGATAACGTAGATCTCCAAATTAGACGTTCCACCCAAGTTGTTGATCATCAATGCAACCTCGTCCTTCTTGTCAAATTTGACATAAGAACGGTCTTTGTCGCTCTCAGACAAAAGATAGACCAACAGTTCCTCCACCACGGAATCCACCGTCGGGATTGGAGAGCTCTTCTTGACTCCTGGTTCATTGTGAATACCCATTCCAATCTCATATTCGTCCTCCTTCAACCCTTCATGCTCGTCTTCACTGTCAGACTCAACAATCTCATCGTCAGCCGAAGAAATCTTCTTTGGGATCACCACGTGATTCAGACTGGCTCCGATAGTGACCAAATTGGAGATCACGTCTCTTCCCAACTGCGCAACATCTTCAAGAGTGGCTCCAGAATCTGATGCCGCCTTTGCTCCTACAATTTTGTGGACGACGGCTGTTCCCGACAAACCACGACGTCCGACCATACCGTTTTTGGTCTTTCCCACAGAAACATCATCTTGAACAATGAGCAATTCCACGGGAATTCCCTCAGCTTTAGCTCTTTCGGCAGCAAGTCCAAAGTGCAGGATATCGCCAGTATAGTTCTTGACGACTATAAGAGTTCCCTTGTTAGAAGGTTTCGACTTGATTCCGCTGAAGATTTGCTTAGTGGATGGAGACGCAAAGACAAACCCCGCAACAGCAACGTCCAAAAGACCGTCACCAACAAAACCAGCGTGCAAAGGCTCGTGACCAGATCCACCCCCAGAAAGGATCATCACCTTTGACTCGGGCGAAGACGTGGTGAACACCACTCTCTCAGAGGCTATTAGCCGCAGGTCTGGGTTGGTGCGGCATAAACCACGAAGGTGGGGCAGGACCAGGTCTTCAGTGTAGTTCCAGTGTTTGTTGGACATGACGTGTTCAATTGAGCAAAGTCGATAGCTTTAGGCAAATTGGACAGGAAGAGGGAGAAGAGTTGAGGAAAGGGAACACCGTGCGGTTAATATAACGCGGTTGCGGCAGTCCACGAGAATTAGGATATTTCGGGGTGGGGGGAGCCTATTCTGGCGCGCTTCCATGCTGGCACGGTTGAAAATGGCAGCGATCCCCCCAGTTCCGATCCCATGGGTGTTAGGGGGTATAATATCGGGGGTATCATCGAGGCTTCTGTAAGAGGCACCCTGGTTATTGCTGTACCACCATCAGCATTGTGGATAGCAGGATTTAATGCTTTAGAACTACTAGACTGGATCATTTGGTTGGGTCGAGCTCGCCAGGGCAATGGCGGCAGGAAGCGGGGAAAGGGAATGCGGAAATATTTTGGGGAGGGCACATCAAACGGATATTATGGAGCGGTGGGCTGACAGGAACGACTTGCACCGTTAGCAAAGCACCGCACAAGGGCCCGAAAGTGTCGAGACCCACCAATCGAGCTATACTTTGGGCCAGATTCTACCAATTCAAAATCCTGGATCAGCCCGGTGTGCAAGCCTTATACCGAACGACTCTACCATTGGCCGACGCACTCTACTCCCACCTTATCGTTTAACTAAAACGAAGCTGTTTGGTTGCGGCTAAGATAACATGTGTTTCTGGCATCTTCTAACAGGTTTTAAGTTTCCCCTTTGTCAAATTGCGATGTCCTATTCGGGGTATATAAAACCATAAAACACTTGTCCCTATTAGCCGCGATATATCTCCTACATCGTAGAGCCTCATGCAGCTCTGCAGGAGTCAGCTGCAGATCATGTTTCAGACAATGCGGCATAGATTCTAAAACACCAAAATCTACTCGTTTGATCCACTCGTTTTACATTTCGAATGGGTTTAAATATATTGATCTGCTACAGTATTTATCGAGTCTTACTGACGTGTTTGAATTTGCATTTTGGATTGCTGAGTCGCTTTTTTCCCACGCTCACTGCTCTAGCTATGAATTCACCGCCTCTTAAACAGAAAACCTTGCACGAGACCGTTTCCAGAAGATTCAACCGAACCCGAAACGGCTCAATATTCTCCAAGGATATCAAGGACGTGTTTGCCACCTTATTGCTATGCCTAGACCTTAAAGAAGATGCCAAGCTAAAGACCACCCTCCTGGGTTTTCAGGTGCAGAAGAGTTACCCATATTCATTCACCATGGAAAGAGCAGTTTCCCAGATGGAAGACCTCAGTGTCGGCTCCCAGCTACACGATACAAATACAACTATATCTTACAAGATTAAGGCTGGGCTGGCAAAGTCGCTTCTGGAATTGTTTATGGATGCAAAGCTGTTGCATTGTCCTACAGACAGGACGAGACATAAACCAAAGGCAGGGTGTTTGCTTCAACCCACGCCAAAAGGCGTTTATATACTTCACAGCTTTTGCAAGATTATTGGAATAAAGGGAAATCGAATGCCTAGTATCTTGAAGAGCAATTTTAACTCTATGATTCTGATCAATTTTGACAGAGATCCGCGGACAGATACTATCATCTATTCCAACTACCTGCTGAGGTTGATATTTCTTAAGATCACGGAAGCTGAGCCAAACGTCTGGAAACCCACAAACTGGCCAGACCCGATTCCACCCATTTCAGATCTCAATGATGAAGACTGTTTTGAATTCTCATCTTTCTCGAGTCACTTTGATTTTAGTTCGGGCATTTCGGCGAGTCCTTTGAAAGAATCAACTACTTTTCCAAGCCCTGAACAGGTCAAATCAGTCACTCCCATGGTCTCTCCTTTTGCTCACAAATTTTTCACTAACCCGGGCTCTTCAGCCCAGATTCAGTATTACGTTTCTAATAAGGGCGTGAGAGTGTTCAAGGATAAGAGCTTTGACTGTGGTGAGGTCGACTACTGCTTCACGGGGAAAGCACTGATCCAGTGGTTTATGGACTGTACCGACACAATGTACCCACGAGAAGCTGTAGGGTTAGCAGAATTGCTCCAAAAAGACCAACTTATTGAGCCGATTGTTTCTCCTCCTTCCGTTAACAAGAAAGACCATTTTCTTGCAACTGCCGATGCATACTACACCATTGGGCCAATGGGTAGGGAGATAACCTACTGGCCTATAAAAAGGTTCGAGAGATTTTCCTCTCCCAGCAGAACAGGTAACGGGCCCTCTAAGCCTGAGCCGCCTTCCTTGGAAGCATCAGAGGGAAGTTCCAGTGATAGTCGATCAATACCTAACATCAGTCTACTCCGCGTGCTAAGAGATCCTGGTCTGAGATATTTATTCGAAGCACATCTTAAAGAAGATTTTTGTTCAGAAAATCTCAAAGTATATACTGAGATCAAAAATTTGGAAAGGAAGATGAACGCTCTGCGAAAATTGCTAATGATCAAACAGCAGGAGAAGACAGTACCTCACCGAGGTGAGAGGACTCCTCCAGCAGCTGCTACCGATATGCAAAATCGGACAATAAACGCAGCTATTTCCAAACTTACAAGTGAGTGTTTATCCAAAGCCTATAATATTTACAGTTCTTATTTGACTGTGGGAGCTCCATACGAGGTGAACATTGATCATGATCTGAGGTTCAAAATCACCAATACGCTTATGCATCCACAATCCCCATTGGCTGAATCTTTTTTTCCAGTCAATGACGAGGAATTGTCTCCAAATTCCACATCTGCAGACGAGTCGCTATGCGAAAACCAGAAAGGCTGGGATAAATTTGAGTCACCAAATTCACCTTTGGATGGAGCCACATCCAGCTCTCTTTACATCTTGAGGAAGGTTGAGTTAATATTCTCCGAGATTAAAAGAGAAATGTACTTTCTGCTAGAGAATGACTCGCTTCCCAAGTTCTTTTCTTCGGAGGTTTACAAGGATGCTTCAGCTACGGTTGTGCCTCATGTCTGAAAAATGAAGAATCTACATGATATCGCCATACTATCGTTTACACTTATTAGAGCTCCATATTATTAAACTACCGGTTCAACAGTGGTACCCTTCTTGATAGTAGCCCAGCCAATCAAACGGAAATGCTTGTCTATACGTCTCGACAGGGCAATCTTCTCGTTCACTTCTGTACATGCTGGAGACGTCAATGCTAACCTGGCCATATCGGCCTTCACGGCTACGACACGGGCACCGGTTGCGGTGGATCCGATGTTCACCATGAGAACGTCATCAACTGCCAGCTTGCGGACCTTGGCCTGCTTATCGGTCTTAACACCGAGCAAACGACGCAACAAAAAGTAGTTGATTTCGATATCCGTGTAGACAGATGGCAGATGACCCTTGGCACCAACCACCTGGCCCACCAGTCTATCAGCACGACACAGCGTTGGGTCGATCTTGGTACCAACACCAATCAAACCACCTGGAACGGCAAACTTCAAGTCGTTGTGCTCGGCGAACAAAGACACGATGTGGGAGAAGATAGGCTTGCACTGGATGCGTCCGTTGTCGTCCTTGGTGACGATACCAGGACGAATCTCGATTTCATCGCCAATCTTGAACACACCGGTCAAGATAGAACCACCAGCAACACCACCCTTCAACTCCTCAATCTCCGCACCTGGTTTGTTGACATCGAAAGAACGGATGACAATCAACTGGGGAGAAGCGGAAAAGTCTCTCACTGGGACAGGAATGGTACTCACCATGGCCTGGTTCACCGCATCTATGTTATATTTGAGCTGAGCGGAAATAGGGATGATTGGAGCACCATCGGCAATGGTTCCACGGATAAACCTCAGAATGGACTTCTCGTGGTCCAAGGCCGATTCTTCTCTCATCAAATCCACCTTGTTCTGCAAGATGATCACATGTCTCAGTTTCATGATCTCAATGGCTGCAAGATGCTCGGATGTCTGTGGCTGTGGGCAAGACTCATTACCGGCAATCAGCAATAGAGCCGCGTCCATCACGGCAGCTCCAGACAACATGGTGCTCATGAGAATATCGTGACCAGGACAGTCCACGAAAGAAACGTGGCGGATAAGCTTGTAGCGGCCACTACAACCGGGACGCTGGCACTTTGGAGAAATCTCCTTGTCTGACTTGAACGAGCGGTAGCAGTCTGGCTCAGGACACTCTTCGTTGTCACACTTGTATATTTTGGCGTTGGCATAACCCAGTTTGATGGTAATATTACGCTCCAACTCGTCCTTGAAACGGACAGTTTGAACACCAGAAATTGCTCTCACCACCGTCGATTTTCCATGGGCAACATGGCCGATCGTACCGATGTTTATGGTGGCTTGTCTGTTGATGATCTCTGGCGATATGGGTGTCAGCTGCGAAAAGTCTGGGTTGTCGGGCTGTTCTGGTAATCCGCCTCCTTCAATGAACTCTTGTCTCCTCAGCTCTTCCTCGTCCTCCTCGTCCTCTTTGTCGCTCAAATCAGCGAAAGTCACCGACTTCTTGGCCTTTGGTAGCTGCTCGTCTCCACTCTCTTCGCCCTCTTGGTCGTAGCCGAATTCCTCCTCGACCGGCTCCTCGATGGAACCAATCACAATATCCGGAATAGCATCCTGCAAATCAACTGACATCGTAGGTCTTTTTCGAATATGATTTCACACGGTACGGCTCTTGCAACTCAACACTTGTGGTGCCTTTCGTGGAACATTCATCTTTTTTCATCCTCCATTGCCGGTCTGGGATAAACCCAGCCGTGCTCAAAATTACGCCAAATGACTAATTTTCACGTTGAGTATGCTGCACGATGCAGGCGAGCATACTGAACTTTTTGATTTTAATTGTACAAACTGCTTGATTATTTGGGTTTATTTCTTAACAATATTTGGGTGGATTGGGGTCTCGATACCAGATGAGTGCCTTGTAGTGTCGTCTGCGTGGAAACCAAAGTCATTCATCACCGAGTCTATATCTCTCCATAATACGTCTGAATCCCAGTTCTCCACTACGTCCCACGAGTCCAACGGCTGCGGCTCACTTACAGGAGACCCATTCGTAAGACTGCTTCCCGGGGTACCTGCCTGAAGTCCTTTTGCCATCATAATTGGCGACTTTATAGACGACGTCTCCATATCTGCATGACGTCTTTTGGCTCTTGCCCTGTTGGCCTGCTGAAAATTTGGCGATCTCTTTGATTTTTCAGACTCCGGTGACTTTGAAGGGTTCACCACCTGCTGTAAAAATGTAGAAGTGGGCGAGGTTATGGATATTGGTCTTGGGTCCAGTGGAATCGTCTTAATGATTTTTCTTGCGGAAGATTCAGGATGGATGGTAGCCGACAGCGTTCTAGTTTTCCGTCTTTGCGAAGACCCCATGGAAGGAATGCTAGTTGGAGTGCTCTTGGAAGACTTATTCTCGGGTGAAATTTGCTCCGGGTCGTCTCCTTCAATAACCGAGCCGCCTTCTTCTGAAGAGTAATCTCCGAACTCTGATTCAGGGTCGTTTGATGTCTCTTTGCTGCTTTCTCCTTCCTCATCTACAACTACCACAGACTCCCCATTCATGTCAGTGGTAACCGATTGTTTATGGAGCCTCTTGGGCATTAATTTGATCATACCAGATTGCTCCCGTAGAACCCAGAGACAATCGAAAAAGACACTGGCAGACATCCTGCTTCTCACGACGACGCCGTTTCCAGATATTCTTCCCGCATCATTCAGAGCCTTGAATAACGCCCACATGCTTCTCATGATTCCCGAAGACCGATATGCCATATCATGCTTGATAACTGAGGCCTTCATCATAAGATCAACAGCAGCCTGGAACAACTCTTTTCCTCCTCCAATGTCCAACACCCTACCAAAAGGAGAGTGGATTAGTTTTGCGATGATGCAGGTGGCTTGCCAAAGAGTCACCACATAAACTCCCGGAAGATATTTGATGAACTTTTTGTCGCGCATTTGAGCATTATTACAGTGCGATATGAGAGCTAGGGCTGCGTTATATGCCACCACCAACCCTCTTTCAAGCTCAAAAGTTGCGACTTTTGCGGTGTCCAGGAAGTGGTAAGTTGAAAGGTGCAATCTTGCAGCCAAAAGCGAGAATCTCCTAGCATCGTCCATGGGATCCATGTCTCCAGAAGCAAAACTCAGCTCCAGTTGATCTAGTTCTCTTGACAAAACTTGAAGTAAAGACAACTTATCAGAAGCACTGCTTAGCATCAATGGGTCCAAAGGATTTGAGTTTAACGTTTTCGCTGCTTGGTCTTCAAAATGCTGGATTGCAACCATCTGTTTCAATGCCTGGGGAATGTCAGAACCCATTCCAGTTCTTCGACTCACCGAAACAGTCCCATCAAACTGGGTAAATCCTGGAAATCCGAAAGTGGTCGCTACCGTCTGAGAAACAATATTACAGGCGATCCAAGTTCTCATCTGCTCTGCGAGCAAGTCCAAGTTTGAAGTCTTGATACCGTCTGAGGAATGGCCTGGCAAATGAAGACCTATTCTAATGGCCTGGTAAACGGCAATTCCGACGGTGTTCCAACTGGTATCTGCAGATAAAGAAGATGTCAGTGGAGGCCAGAAAGAATAGAGCAAAAAGGCTTGGACTGAGTAGACACTCGACACATTCAAGATCGGTTCATCAAGCTCTGTAGGGGCATATCGTGTGATCGGTGAAATAGTTAGTTCTGCAAGTGCAGATTTCAGGATCGGGGACAATCTGGTATAAAGATCGTGCGATTCCTCTTTGGAAATGGTCTCTGAATGATGTCTTCTCGAAGACGTGAACATGATAGTCCAGAACAGAACAGGACACAGCTTGAACAGTCTCTCTATTCCCTTCAGCACATCAACCACAGGCAGCATGGGATGGTAATTCATCACGAATTCGCGATAAAGTGCGGCTATCTGTTGCGAGTTCAGAGAGACTTCTCCCAGAGTCTTTGGCTCACAAGCACACATTTCGTCTGAACACTCCATTCTAGGCACAACACTCGGACCTGGAATTTGGCTTCCAAAGTAGAATGCTGTGTCCTCATTTCTGGAGACAGAGGGTCCACTGTCGATCACCGTTGACGAATCATATGGCCGCTTGAAATGTGAATGTTCATCTCTTGCTGCTGAAACTGAATTATCGCGACTATTATTCAGAGATGCTATTGGCGGAGTCAACGACTTATTATGACTCAGAAGAATAGAAGGCGACATCGTCCTGTTGTCCATCTGCAAAGCAGATCTTATTGGAGGTAAGAACAAAGTGGGCTGCGATACAGGTTGGTGGGCCTGTTGTGGGGGAGACGCACTGGGTCTCTGGTTGGCCAACACTGTATCCACCCCAGGCATATGTTTCGCTATCAAACCCTGGGCTCCCGCCTCTTCTAGACTTTTGCGCAAAGCCAAAAACTCCTTTTCCATTTGGGCTACCCTGTCTCGTTTCACAGTTCTCTTATACTCTGTATCCATAGAACAATGCAGTCTTTTCTTGGTGCACCTCGTGCATGCTTCTGGCGCTCGCACCTGCGCGTCACACTTTGATTTCTGTTGCCGGCATTCGACGCATGCCATTCTCTTCGTTCGCTTGGAATCATGCTTTCTATTTTTCTTGGCTTCACCATCTGCATACAGAAGCAAGGAGCCGCTTGGCGAAACGATAGCACTGTCTTCGAGAGATATTCCCTCATCCAGTGGTCTCTGTTCAAGTGACGCCATAGCTACCAGTGTGTCAAAATTATAATATACAAAGCTTTGCGCGAGGGAATCTTGTCTTGTTACGAAGTCTGGGGGGCTCTGCTATTTATGACTCGGAGCAGGTGCCTCTTGGTACCGCGGCGCAAGAGGTTGTAAGTACACGACCTGGAGTTTTATTCAGTTTGATGGGCCAAACAGACTAAAGGAGTGAAAAATCCACCGACCGTTGCGATATTGGAAATGCATATAATCAGATCTATTTCGGAGTCTACAAATGATATCCGGATCCTGTGGATTTCCGTGTTCATCCGGATGCTGGCGTTCGGACTGTGCAACCAGGTTCTCACGCTGTACCTGGCTTCGCTGGGCATCAGCGAACCCCAGATTGGAGTGTTTATGACGCTGACAATGATTGGAGATACATTGCTATCGTATGTCCTCACATGGAATGCCAATTTGCTCGGGAACAGGCGCATAATGGTGGCGGGGGCCTTGGTGATGTTTCTATCTGGATTGGTATTTGCATCAGGCATCACCAACTACACTATCTTGCTAGTAGCTGCCATATTTGGTGTTATATCTCCTTCTGGAACTGATACGGGTCCCTTTAGAGCCATTGAGGAAGGTGTCATTGCGAGATTGACACCTTTAAACCATAGGCCCGAAGTTTTTGCAATACATGGACTTTTGTCGAGCGTTGGTTCCGCCATAGGGTCCATCGTGTGTGGTATTACGGTGGACTATTTAAAAGCGACCTACTTGTGGAGTGATAAAAAGGCATTCAGGACTATTTTTCTAGCTTATGGTCTGGTTGCTGTCTTCAAAGTGGTTTTGCTATTTGGACTGTCTAGGAAGTGTGAGCCTGAATTTGCACCTGAGTATGGTGCTGTTGGGAATGAAGCTGATGAAGAAGCTAGCGAAAATGAAGAGGCTGGTGCAACCTCTAATGAAACTAGTGAACTATCCGAAGCTTCTCCTTTAATGAATGATCTGGAATCGTCCACAATCACGGGACTAACTCCAAGACACCAAACTCAACTGTTCAAACTTCTATTTTGCTTCATGCTGGACTCCTTCGGTTGGGGATTCATGCCTTCAGCATGGGTGGTCTATTACTTCAAGCTAGTATTCGGAATTTCAGCTACAATTCTCGGCACGTTGTTCTTCGTAACTTCAATTGTTAGTGCTTTGGCCGGAATCCCATCTGCTTACCTTGCCAAAAGTCTCGGACCTATCAGATCGTCACTTCTATCACAAATACCATGTGGTCTATTCTCGATAGCCATTCCGTTTTGCGGAACTCACTTTTTCACAGCATCTGTGTTCTTAACCCTTCAACAGCTCACCACAGGTATGGACGTTGTACCCAGACAAATTCTTACCACCTCTCTCTTCCCACACCGAGATGTGGTGAAGGCCTTGGGTCTGATCATGGTGGGAAAGACGGCAGCACGCACTATTGGTCCAATTTTCACTGGAAAACTCGCCAGCATTGGACTTCTGTGGGTTAACTTCCTTATATCCGGAGGATGTCTTATTGTGAGTAATTTAGTTCTTTGGGGGTCGTTTCTGAGTTTGGACGAGGAGGTCCTGCTACATCAAAAGACGAACACCAATTTCGGATAGTTCAAATGAAAGAACCTGATAAATGAAATGCGAATTTCAATTTTCATTATTTAGGTTTTTTTTGCGCTTTGCTATTCAAATCTCGTCTTGAATAACCACCTTCCGGCCCAGCCACATGCTGTTGATCTTTCCATCGTCACTGTCTTTCAGATTGGAGGCACTACCAACCCTGGACAATTGTCTCGATCCAGACCTCGAAACAAGTCTCGAGTTAGAGGCCCGTGTCACGAGATCCGAGCGGGACTCCAAGTCACCAACATCGAAATAGTCATAGCCACCTAGGATGTAATCGGAACTGGTATCCATTGCCTTATACGGTTTGGGCTCAGCAGAACTGGTATTAGCAGATACCAACGCTTCTGGAACGGAACCAAGAATAGGATTATCAAGTGTCAAATTCCTTACCGAGTTAACCTCCAATTCCCTTGCTCTTGAACCAGTGCGTTCCATAGGAACGCTAGCACGCCAACAAGTCTTCACCTCCTCCACCACCAATCCCAGTGTACTTAGAAACCTATCTGTTTGTCTCCATTGAGAAGAGGCACACACTGTGATATGGTCATCCTTGATGATATATCCAACTCCAAACCCACTGGGGACAGCGGGTGTGACTCCAAAGAGGTGCAAGGCTGGATTTCCACAGTTCGCAATGAGCAATTCAGGTTTGTACAGCAGATCAATAGCAGGCTCGAATATCAATGGTGGCACCTCCTCGGCGGAATGTCTTTCGACGTCAGGATGAAGCTTGTACAGCAACTCTCTTTGAATATAGGCCGATCTCAGAGCACTCAGATGTCTTTCAAACCCTTTCCCGTTCAAGGCAGCGCTCACTTTTCGTTTATGCTCGGCGCAAGCATCGGTAATTGAGTTCCATTTCTGATGACTAGAAGTTTGCGTTATGAACTCCTGACAACATCTCAACACGTGGTCGCTTTGGATGGTAATGGTTTCCGTTCGGGCGTTCCTGAACTTCCTCGTGGAGATAGGTTCACTGGACGAGGGGATCCTGCCGTAGAGCGCATAAAGCGTGAGCTGGACGCAAATCTGGAACAAGGAGTCCGCAGAAAGCCGCATCTTGTTGACGATTAAATCTGTGCCGAAGTCGGGAATGATGTGAGTGACATAATTGTGCTGGTTGATCAGATCCGTGAGTCTGGTCTCGGCCAGATGCAGGCCAGTGCGCATTTCAGCTGAAAGATTGAACGCCAATTTGCGAATATTGGGTTTTTCAATCTGATCATTTATCTTCACGGTCTCACCCTTTGGCCAAAGAGTATAATCCAAACCGTTGATCTTTCTTGCCAAACGTAGTACCGAATCCGTGTAGACATCACTGATGAACCTCAGCACTGATGTTCCATCCATGGACGTGGACTCCCAGATTACACCAGCCACGGAGTTCTTGGTAACCACAATCTGCAGCTTGTCGTACCATCTGGAGGTGCAAGTTCCAACTTGAACACCGTCGTCGTTCAACTTGGAAGTGCCATGGGAAACAGTCTGGACCTTTTCAACGTCCGTCTCCGGGGACTCGTGATCCAGACACAAAACAAACAGTGCGTTGTCAATAAGGTCCAGAGTCTCTTCATTTTCTGCTTTCAGCCATCTTCGGGCCAATTTCCAAACACCCTTACTCTCGGTGGTGAAACAACCAATCGACTGCTTGGTGGCATCAACCACATCGCTTCTTTCCGAATCTTCGATTATAGTCTCCAGCAAAACCCTCAACTCATGTTTAGAGAACCACACCATGTGGCCTTGTTCCGTGAATTCGGTCAACACTTCCAGAACGTAGAACTGTGAATGCGATAGAACCACAATGTGTCTACTATCATCAAGGCTCTTTGGAGATGTGATGGTCACACCCGTCTGTCTTCCTTCCAAATCAATGGGCACCCGCGATGTTCCAAATAGGTTCTTATAGGAGTTCATTGAAAGTGGCTTTCCACTCTTCGGGGTCACATCTGGCGATATCTGCTCCAACCGCAGAGCACATATGAACCTCAGTGCAGACGTCACCAATACAGCCGCCCGTGAAGCCTGCGATGGAGGCAGTGCTGTTTTCGAGAGAGGGTCATCTTCAAGAATAAAAAACGGGTTCCTTGGCAAAGTGTTTCCTCGTAATTCGCCGTAGATTCCCGGTGTTGATGCTGATATACCTTCTGCATCCAGGTAATTTGAACCGTCTGACGAATGGCTCGATTCCAGTAGAAACTGCTGCAATGTGCGCACCAAACCGGAAGTAACAAAATCAATAGATCGATCCAATAATATCTGGTGCTCTTCCGCGGGAATCAGTGGTTTGAGTGCTGCCAGAAGGTGTTCTGCCGTAGAGACCAAACTCGGTACAGGTAAATTGGGTAGTGCAGATTCGTGTTCGAAAGTCTTGCCCATTATTTGAAGATTGGAGAGAACTGAAAGAATATTAAGAGAAACAAGAAGAGAAGCTTTAACCGCACTCAAGAAGAAGAGATGTGGTTTAACTAACAGCGTTCTCCCCGCATGTAACAGATGATACCATCAACACCTCCACGGTATCAAAAAGATGACCCCTCCAAATGTGGGGTGGACCGGTCGCAAACTTCCCTTTGGCCGATAGTCGTGCGCGGGAGCGAAGAATTGGATGATTATCAAAGACATTATGTAAGAAACAAGTATTCACGTGACTTGCCATAGTTAAGAGTTTTTTTTTGAACACTAACCTTCCTAATTGGGCCTTTGTGGGAATTCTGCGGATAAGGATGGTGTTGTGTGACTGTTTTTCATTGAAGTTTTTACCCGGTTTGGCAACCGTTACTGTATTAACTCTTGCCCACGCGTACACATCAGCACACAAATTGAGGAAATCGCTGCGTAACCATCGATGTTTTTGGTAATATTTTGAGTTGCGCACGATAAATATCCCTACGGTGCCTACCGTGGCTGGCGGGACCTCTGACAATTTTTCAGAAGTTTCACCACCAACCACCACCCTTTTTAACACCACTTCCCATCCACCAAACCAGACTTAAAATGAGTGACGTTGAGCAAGAACAAATCCCAGTTGAAGAACAACTCGAGGAACAAGAAGAGATCATCTCGGAACCCGTTGAGTTGCAAATCGTCGAGTTGGCTACTCCTATCCCAGAGGAGATCCAGGCCGGCTCCGCCGAGATCAAGCTCTTCAACAAGTGGACCTTCCAGGGTGTTTCCATCAAGGACATCTCCCTGATCGACTACATTCAAATCAGACAGCCAGTCTTTGTCTCTCACACCGCCGGTAGATACGCCGCCAAGAGATTCAGAAAGGCTCAATGTCCTATTGTCGAGAGACTCACCAACTCCTTGATGATGAACGGTAGAAACAACGGTAAGAAGTTGAAGGCTGTCAGAATCGTCAAGCATGCTTTGGAGATCATCAACGTGTTGACTGACCAGAACCCATTGCAAATTTTGGTTGACGCCGTCATCAACACCGGTCCAAGAGAAGACTCCACCAGAATCGGTTCTGCCGGTACCGTCAGAAGACAGGCTGTTGATGTGTCTCCATTGAGAAGAGTTAACCAGGCCGTTGCCCTGTTGACTGTTGGTGCTAGAGAGGCTGCTTTCAGAAACGTCAAGACCATTGCTGAGTGTTTGGCCGAAGAGTTGATCAACGCTGCTAAGGGTTCTTCCACTTCTTATGCTATCAAGAAGAAGGATGAGTTGGAGCGTGTTGCCAAGTCTAACCGTTAATCTTTGTACCTAATTACATTATGTTGGATAACAAAAAAACGAAAAGTAGTATACTGATAGTTATTGTATTTTATTCTGAGCATCTTTGGAATACATGGTAAGTCAGCGCCGATTAGGTTAAGTCCATGGTGTGGTATTGGAGCTATAATGGCATCACTGGAAACTTATTTGACTTCTGTTTTACTGAATTGTCTTCTGATTTAATACTAGTCAATATCAGTTTCTTCTCTCTCTCATTTGAACAAGTACAATGTACCATTGATATTTTTCCGCGATCACACAAAACACCGCGTTGCTCCAGAAATTTCACCTGAACTCCCCAAAGCTGTCAAGCATTCAACTACATCTGTAGCACCCCAGATTGAAAATTAAGCAAAAATTATCAGTCAGTCTTGAGTTGAATTCGATTGAAATTTCGAAATGACTTTAAATTGAGCTTGGGCTCACCTTCATTTCACCTTGCATGGACCTTGCATAGGCCTTGCATTGAGCTTCAAGTCACCTTTGATCGACCTTGACCAACCTACACTTCTCTCAAATGACGTACATATGACTTAGTCTACTTTCTCTATACAGGATGAAGAGCCTCAACAGATCATTCAATGACCTTTTTAGTTCAAATCCAACTGGCTCTTCAATTTTCGTCCTTACCTTACATCTTCAATTCAGCAAATCATTCAACGATCTCTTTTTGAAGTTGAGCTCAGGAGCAGGAGTAGAAGTATATTGTGACTCGCTGGAGCTCTCAAGCTCGACCACTTTTTCCTTCGGCGTGGAAAGTGCAGCGGTAATCTCGACTGTCGGTTTGAGTTCCAGGGGAGGAGCCAATACCGTCTTGGGCTCTGGTTTGGACTCTGGTTTCGGCTCCGATTTGGGCTCCAAACTAGAAACCTCTTTTACAGGTTCAACTGAGGAAGGCTGCTCTAAAGAGCTGATTTTGTCAATTGTAACCGAAGTTGTAGTAGAAATCGGAGCAGGCGTCGGAGTCGGCGTCATTGGCACTGTTGGTGCTGTTGACGCTATAGGCGACTGGTGTGTCTTGGGAATAGTCTCATCCGGAGTAGGTTCTCGTGTCTCATCTTCTGTCACAGTGACAGCAGTAGTGTCAACATCTTTTTCAGTAACGGCATCACTCTTCACGTTATCCGTTCCGTTTTCCTTTGAGGTCGTTGATGCAGGCCCACTGGTATGCCCACTCACAGAACTTGCGCTGCTTGCGGTATTGCTTCCACCACTGGAAAAACTAGGATTAGCATTAGCAACTCCAATTATGATTCTTCTCCAGCGAAATTGACAGGCATTTGGGGTCCTGGTGGGAAAATATGACGAGATCTCTCTCCAGCCCAACTTCTTCTCTTCCTTCAGAATCCGCAGTAACTTGTCGTCTTCGGCACTCCAAGCATTCGTCTGTTTCGAAACTGATAACAGCGGGTTTGGAGATATTCCTCTGGCCGCAGAGTTCGTCATCTGGGGCTGTGGAGGAAGATGCGACGGAACAGCGTACTGGTAAGGAGGAAGATTCATGCTCATCATCGGATACGGATACCCCAATTGAGGCGGAATCTGTGGGGATTGGGCCATTGGAATCCCCTGTGGCCCGTAATGATGCGGCAATTGTTGAGGTATATGTGGTAGGTTTTGCTGTGGAGGTGGAACCGAAATTGGAGCACCTCCGATTGGCTGTAGATGCGGAGGGTAGGGCTGGGGTTGTCGTATGTTGAGCTGCGACTGCGGATGTTGTAGAGGAGGATGCTGTTGGGGCTGCTGAAGGTGAGGCGGCTGTGAATATGAACTATAATCCAGATAGAACGGTGGTGGTGGAGGTGGCCTGTAGTACATGGCTGATTGTGCTGGTGTAGATCCGGAGGAGGGTTGCGGACTCTCCGACAGGGTCGGTGGGCTCATGAGCTGTTGATGCTGCTGATGCTGTTGATGCTGGATCTGTAGTTGGAGCTGTATCTGCTGTTGGGCCTGAACTTGAGCCTGAGCTTGAGCCTGCAAGTGCATCTGTTGTTGTTGCTGCTGTTGTTGCTGCTGAACCTGCTGCCTTTGCTGTTGCTGTTGAGCCTGTAATTGCTGGTGGTCCTGGTTCCGCTCCTGGAATAGGTCATCCACTCCGGGGAGCTTGATTCGCTTCGACATGTGATGGTCTTTATTTATAAGGTCTCGGTAACAGAAAAAATATACACCCACCGCAATCCGGTGGTATTTAGCACAGCTGAATTCCGGGACCTGCGTAGTTCAGTGAGATCCCCCAAGTTCTAAAGCCCAATTCGTTCGATCAACCGGTGAAACGGGCGACTGGGACTGAGACTGGTGAAATTTCAAAGATCAAGGCTGGTAACTGCTCGAAAACAAAAATTCGCCAATGGTATCAAGTTTTATTCAAACGTAATGCCAGTCAAGGAGAGTGGATCGGCGAAAAGTTAGCAACGAGGTTTGAAGAGAAAAGTGATTGCAAAAGAGGATCCAGGATGATGAATACGCAAATCAATTAAAAGGATGTATTAGTCGATTTTCTTTTCAACAAGCGCCCAATTTCATCTTCTTGCTATCCAAGGGTCACAAGTTGACAGCAGCGACAAGGTGTGTCAAAAAATTCAAAAAGTTTAAAGGAAAGAGAATGGGTGAAAAAGTAGGAGAGTGCTACGAAAACAGGCGTAGTCCAACTTCAGCGCGCACGAACCCTCTTGAAATCGCTGACTTGATTATATATGTATGCACTCCAGTGCGGCCCAAAACCCAAAAAAGCGTTATTTCAAGGCGAGCGCCAACCGGCAACATAAAAGTTCCCGAATCAAGAATGATGAAGCAGTTTCAACTTAATAGATGCATTGCGATGCGCATTCTGATGCATAGGTATTGTGATGAAATTTGAGTCTTTGCACTGCCGCCGGACGTCGACCCGGATAATTATTTTACATGTTGAATATATTTACAAACTAAATATACTTTTGTTCGGAATACCATTCCCGCCTACGACATAAACAAAAAGCAAATAGATGGGAGGTGTGATCGAGTTAGATGTGGGTACAAACCGGTGCTGGAGTAGCTTTCTCGGGTACATGTGAGTGAAATTCTGGATATGTACAGAGAACACGACTGAAGCTTTAAACGAAATTCCATTGAGACGGTGTGCATTGTTGAAATTGATCAGGTCTCATGAACACTGAAAATTTGATTCGGTGAGCCAGGCAAACTTTGCTTCGGAAAATGTAATTTATTATTTTTTTTTATTTTTTTGTTCGCATTTATATGCGCAACAAGTGTTCCGATATCTTTGCGAATGCTGTACCGGGGGCGCTAGCGAGCCCTTTCGGTAGGGGCGTCATTGCCTAAATTGGAGCCGGCCAGCTTAACCCATTCTGCTTTCTGCCTTTCGTCCCCGGATGTACCCGTCGGCTTGAAAAATTCGATCTTCCCCCGAATGATCGTCCTTCTATTGCACATTGGGAAAATTCATACCTAACATCTGCTTGCGCACTTCCGAAGAAGGGGGAAGGGGGCTGGGCGGGTATTGCTTTTTCTTCCCCAGGCATAAATTATACGCCAGGAGTCGCATGTACATGCCGCCTACTTTAATGTGGGATGTCTGACAGAGTTTCGTTTTGTTTTTTGGGTAAGCTGAATGGAGAAATCGAGGGGTAATGCGCTTGGGACCATATGTCTCAAGGTCCCTCGAATATTTTGATGAAAGTTTTTTACTGGGATCATAAAGCACAACTTGTTTTCTGAACTAATGCAGCAAATTTTTATCCCAAAAAGACTTCAGTCATGTAGGACGTAAAATTCTGTTTGCGCCCTGTTTCAGATCTGGGCGCAGAAGCATGTTTTTCCAAGGCGTACGTGCCCCTGGGATCACACTTAGCCGCACCGCCGATTGCTCGCCGCTTCTTCGGTCCTGGCAAGGTTTTTTCTGCTGCCGCCTGTGGTAACCTGTTCAACTGCGGCCTATATGCGTTTTCTGTAATCGTGTAGAAACCTTAAACGTCCCATTATCGCATTCATGTGATCCGAGCGAAGCCAATGCTCATCGGCCCCAGAAACGTCATACATGTGGACTTTTTAACGGCGATCATCTTGATTGCAGCGAAAGAAAGTGTCACTCTATTTTATTCCATCTAGTGATGATCTCATTATAGGTGAAATATGTTTAAAAGTTTTACTTTCCATGCATTTTCTAGCCTCAGTTCCTGCTGTGCTCCTCGGAATATACCTACACATTGGCTTGTAAGAACTGTTAAATAAAAATATTAAGTTTTGAGTAGCCTCTTTGGAAGAAACCCCTGTAGCTCTAAGTTGTGTTTTTTTTAACGATTCTAGTTGTCAAGCGCTCGACATGAATAAAAAAAAATGGAACAAAAATCATGTCAAAAAATAACTGCAAACTTTTCAAGAAGAGTCCTCACCTTACGCAAGTTCCTCAACCTCTTGCTTTGCCAGAGAAACACTCTTTTCTGGACTTATCTGGACGTGCGACCTAATCAATTTTCCATCCTTAAAGATCCAATGGGATCTGATTGTTGAACCAGGCTTATCAGCTCCAAGCTGAGCAATCAAGCTAGCCTTAGGGTCGCTTAAAAGGTCATAAGTCAATTTTTGCTTAACTTTGAAGTTCAATTGTGATTTGGGCAAATCCTTAGAAATGCCCACCACAGTAGCGCTGCTCTGCAATCCAGCATAATTGTCTCTAAATCCACAGGCCTGTCTGGTACACCCTGGAGTAGATGCACGTGGATAAGCGAAAATCACCAACAAAGGCTTCAGCGCTGCTAAATCAACTAGGTTAACTTCTTTCCCGTTCTGATCCAGCAAAACGAGATCTGGAATTGGATCACCGATGGACAATTCGGACGCGTCTTTCTTGACCTTAGGGGCTGGCTTGGTAGCCGACTTGGGCTTTACCGCCTTGACAGGCTTTACATCCTTGGGAGTAACAACTGGCTTGCCTGAAGATCTAGTTCTAGGAGGCATGAGGAAAGAATTGGGGATTTGAACAGAAATGAGGTATTTGATTGAGTTGTCTCCCTGAAAAATACACTCGATGGTGCTTCACCAAGGAGGTGTCTACCTCAATTTTGAGTATCTGCCTTTTTCTGACGGGTACATTAAGAATCGAGTATTCAGCTGTTTGTTATGACAGGAGTTTAGAGCTGGAAATGCGGCTGGATATTACAGATTACGGTATGTAAAATCATATTTTCAGTCGTGTTAACACTTCAGATGACCTAATATGGTATTTTGGACTATGTCAATGATGTACAGACCTGGGTATGATGTCCTAGTCGTCATAATGCGGCTTTGTAGATCATTTCAGGCTTCGGAAAGTGGTGGGTCTGAAATGAGAGGAGTTTAATCTTGAGATATGACATATTTGGACCCATGACTTTCAACTTCTCATGCGAGGAGTAATTTCAGGCTTCCCGTAATTTACCAAAAACATGAATTTTGCAAAATTGTACTCAAATCTGAAGGCTAAACATGGGATGCAAAATTCGTACCTGCATAATAAAGCGAACACGACCATCCGAGAATACCCGGGATAGAATACTGCGTTCCTGAGACTATTACGTACTTGTTGTTCCTGTTCATATGCGGCGTGTATTAAAACTACTCAGGAAATATTTTCGAAATTATCCATATGTCAGTTAGTCTCTCCTCTCCAGATGCGGATTAGGTTTCGGGTAAATTCAAGCACCGCTCAGAGTCTTTCAGCGCAGAGCCTTTCAGCCCCACAAACTTACATAAAGCAGCTATAAAAGTCAAAGGCTAAACCCAGAGAAATAAAGTTTAGACTGGATTAATTTGCTGCGGAATTTTTGACTTTTCCTAGAGCCCTCAGTTGTGATTTAGACTGTCAATTAAGTGGGCAATTCCGTGACTGCTTGGATAGTACGTTATCTGGCGTGTGTTCATGTTAATACCCAAAATAATCTCCAGGCCTCTTCGGATTCGAGATCACAATCCATCGTTCACAAGTAGCATCATACATCCTCAAATTGTGGATAGCAATGCCCGTTGACCTCGATCCAGCCCAATTCTAACCCCAACGGGCAACTCAAGCGAGATTTCGAGCACTGTGCTTTGCCTCAAAACGCTGGAGATGCTGGCCATATGCAAGCTGTTTGAACGTTTACAGAAACCGGTATGCACACAATTCCACAACTCGGCAACCACGCAGAATAAGTCTAAACTAATGAGAATTAAGGACTGTAACGAACCTTGAATATTGTGAACGAGGCCTCACAAACTAACTCTCACGTTTTCCCTTTTATTATTGACTTCTTGTAACTAACATCGGTGACATGCCAAATTGGTTAGGCTTTTTCTTTTTTTACCATACTAGGTGGGAGGTACACTACTAGGTGAATTCCCTAGTAGGGGAAAATATAAATAGTGGAAACCAAAAGGGGTGACTCGTACATGATGTACTAAGCCATCCAATTGGAGGAAAATATTGAACTGTTGATATTCTTTATACGAATTCCTTGTCGGTTTCCAAGCCTATCTCAGCTCGACAGAGAATTTCAGTCTTGACGTAAAGTTTTTGACGACGTTGCGATGAGTCAAGGGTTAAAAAATAGCGTGCCTTCGGCCCAGTGCCCAATTCATCTCTGCGAGTCTCTAAATTTAGAAACTTGGCGAAGGCTACTGGCTAAAACCTCGAAGCATCCCGCCAAACCGACCCGTCGGACCCCTTCAATTTTTGTTTCTTTTTTTCTCAAAACCGGTTATAATTTCAGCTGTGCCGCATCGCATGCATAACTCAAAACTTAGCAAGGCATCTGCCTCAGCATCACGGTTATTATAAATATTTGGAACCATCCTTGACAACGTCAATTTTGCTTCATTCTTTTTCTCTGCTTAATCTCCACCGATAAATTGTCTTTTACTTGATCCATGTCCACTCCAGTCGTTGACGAAGAGACCCAATTGGGCTACACCCCCCCATACAAGCCTAACTATGCCAAGTTTGGTTTCGGCTCGGACACCGTCCGCAACCACTTTGTCGCCATGATGGGTGAGTTTGTCGGTACCTTCACCTTTCTATGGTCCGCCTTCATGATCGCTCAGATCGCCAATCACGACACCTCAATCACTGAGGGAGCCAATGCTGCCAAGATCATCATGATCTCGTTCGGTTTCGGTTTCGGTGTCATGGTGGGTGTCTTCATGACCTTCCGTGTCTCCGGTGGTAATCTTAACCCAGCTGTCACCTTGACTTTGATGCTTGCCAGAGCTATTCCACCAGTTCGTGGTGTTCTCATGTGGATTTCCCAGATGGTTGCCGGTATGGCTGCCGCTGCTGCTGCCAGTGCCATGACCCCTGGTGAGATTCTGTTTGCCAACGGATTGGGTGGTGGTTGTTCCAGATCGAGAGGTGTCTTCATTGAGGCTTTTGGAACTTTCATTCTGTGTATCACTGTCCTCATGATGGCTGTTGAGAAGTCCAGAGCTGCCGTGTTTGCTCCCTTCGTCATTGGTATTGCCCTCTTCATCGGTCACTTGATCTGTGTCTACTACACCGGTGCCGGATTGAACCCAGCTAGATCGTTTGGTCCATGTATTGCGGCTGCCTCGTTCACTGACTACCACTGGATCTACTGGGTTGGCCCAGCCCTCGGTGCCGTGTTGGCCTGGTCTGTGTGGCAGATCTGGAAGTGGTTGGACTACGAAACCACCAACCCTGGTCAGGATGCTGAAATGTAAGCGAAGCAAATCCAATTACAAAACTAATGCCCACATGCTCAAACCATACCTATTATTACATATCCCAACCACGACATAGAAAAATCAGGAAACAGGGGTACAGGAATTTGTTTCAGCCCGCTCCTTTGATGTGAGAATGAGACCCATTCATTTAATCTGCGTTAATGAAATCATTAATTTAAGAAATTAGTAACGAGTAGAAAAGTATAAATTCACGCAAACCGACTCAAAATGCTTACCTCCAGAATTTTCCAGAGTCAGTGAAAGGGCTTCCTAATTAGTCAAAGGTTAAACTGCCTGCAGGCTTCCCAATCGGGGTATAGGTAAACAAGTCTGAACCCGCCAAACCCTCGTATTTTGGATTTACCCGCGGAGGCCGAGCGCTGTTAATGTATGATTAAATCGTGCCGCTGATGAAATTTGTTTATTTTGCATTGTGGATTTGAGAATGAGACCAGAAACCTGAAGGGTTTGGGTGGAGGTTGACTACAGCTTCCTTGTAAACGTCCCGAGAATTCCCTCGGAGCTTCTATGTAAGCCTCCTTCTTTCACTTGCATCGTAACCGCCACGGCTTTCCAGGGTGGCTTCCCAACATACGTTCAAAATCTGCAAGCTGTTTTTTGATTTCTGATTTTCTTTATTATGTGATGCCCAATTTATCTTCGATGCACCGCCAATTTCTACCAACTTCTCGCTGAATTTTGTGACACGTCGGTATTACTCGGATCCAAACCGATTCAACCCTGCCTACATGTGCATCTTGCAATCCCAAGTAACATTGAGCCTCGGGCTTATAGAATACCGGATTCCGACTCACAAGTACCTAGGCACAAAACTGAAGATTTGCATATTCAAATATTCTTGAAGCAAAGACACCAAACTCGCATTTCATCAAGTCTTTCCAAGCAGAAAGTCGGCATTTGCAGCGAGTCTCGGAAAGGTGGCATATTCTCTCTCGGTATGGATACGAGTTTCCATCTGGTTCCCGGTCTCCGCCATGACGGGGTGGGCTACCTTGGAACGCGGCTCAGAACTTGGATTGGGACAGTCAATACTAGGGAGGGGGTGTTAATGCGTTCACCGATGAATTTTGCTAAGTGCGTTAGAGCGCTGGTCCATGGGGGTTAATGTGGTGCTTTATCTAAGTCCACCCCAAGTTTATCACCACCCGCCGTATTAAGCTTTCTACCGTGGAAAGGCTTTTATCATTCTGAAATTTCGGAATTCCAGTGCCAACAACTGGGTTCGTTATCTTCTGTAATTTTGCATTGATCCCTAGTTATCCGTATACAGCATCATTTTAAACTTTTTCGTTTGACGTTCTCGCAAACCTCACCCCGAGGTCCCTCATAATCGCGTTCTCTCAATCTGCCAGTTTTTCACGTGCCACTTATTGCCTGGTGAAGCTCTTCAATGTTCAAATGGACACTAGCTTAGAGCAGTACTACCACCATATTCAATCCACCCAAGAACTCTCATCATGCTCTTTTTCTCGTTCTTCAGAACATTGGTTGACCAAGAGGTATGTACTGGTACTGCTCGTGTTTGGAATTATTTGATACTAACGCCGTTTAATAGGTGACCGTTGAGGTAAGCAGACCTTGTTTGGCTTTGCACTAAATATCCAGAACTAACTCATGTCTAAAAGTTGAAAAACGGAATCGAAGTCAAAGGATTTCTTAAGTCGATGGACCAATATCTGAACCTTAAGCTTGATAACATATCCATGATTACAGACGAAGTGAAATTCCCACAGCTAGTGGCTGTCAGAAACCTGTTCATCAGAGGTTCCATGGTCAGATACATTCATCTCAATCCACAGAGTATCAGCACAGATTTGCTACAGGATGCCTCAAGGAGGGGTAAGTGACTTTTCAGAGGCTGCAAATGGACATTAAATCAACAGCTACTAACTAATCGTACAGAGGCACTTGCAGAAAGCGGTAAAGCTATATAATGAACTGTTAATGAGGTTTTTCTTTTCACTGTATTCCCAGTTTCTTCGGGCACTCTGCTCGTTTGTGATCATGAGAATTGCAATAAGAGCACGTAAACTTCTTTTTTTTCACTCTCTTGTGCTGGCCAGGCAGTATCTGTGGTTGCGCACTGGCTTCATGAGACACTGTAGAACCAGGTAGCCCAGCCAAAGTGAGGTCAGTATTCTTGGCAACTATGGGGAGTATTACAAACTTCTGATCTTCACCAAAGACGTCATTTTGACAGTGAGAGCATTTGAGCTGCTTTGCCAGCTCCAATCCCTGCTGCAAATCCATATCTGAAGCCACATCCAGTCTGGTGGATACTTCAGCCAGATACCCCTCTAGCTCTGCTATCTTTGCATTGTACGTGCGGATTTTGCCATCCAGCTCTTTTTGTTTCTGGGAGATTATTTTTGCCAGCCCTTCTATTGTGTCGTTAATTTCGTTCATTTTGGTGAGTTTAGTTGGTGATTTTTGGTCCAATTTTCAGATGGAAAGATTTGGGGATTACCTAAAAATTGAGCTGAGGATCTCGCGATGAGCTTTGCAGCTAATATTTCATCTAGTCAAAGGCTTATTTTGAGGTTCTTCATACTAAAGCAAGAGCAGTTTATAATAGCTTGGAAGCCCTATCCGAGTCTCTAGACGACTCGTATCCGTCATGAATGCCTCAAAGACCGAATTAAAAAATGCATCCATATATCAAGCTGCTGCTGATTGGTATAGGCAATCAGCTAGTCTCGAGAACAACAGAAAGGGGCACCTGGTCTCTCCAGATGAGATATTGAGCAAACACATGAACATCACCGAAATACCGATTTATGAAAGAGATCAGCTCATGAGAAAGGGAATTGAATTGCCGGATTCCGACCTACTTAACGCTTTACACTATTACACTTCAAACAGGATCCACAGGAGTATCGGAAGGTTGAGCCAAGAGGACAGGAGGACTTCGCAAATATTGGATGAAACTGCATTATTGGCGATGGGAGCTGCTGTTGAGACTTGGATTGATAGCTTGATATCTGCTCGTGTGGACTCTTTTCAGCAGGAGATTGACGGCCAGGAGTCAGAGGGAGATGAAGAAGAAGAAGAAGAAGAAGATACTGGATCAGAGGAGGGAGAAAACGATGAGAACGATGTCGACAATAACGAAGACGATACCACTGGAAATGACTCTTTATCCAGCAGCGACGATAATGCTATGGTGGAAGCCGAAATTTCTGATCCCAGTTCAGGCTCTGAATACAGGTGAATTTATGCAAACTCCTGCACAGGTGCGGCTCACAGTACTCATTTCGAGAAACGCTCGACAGACCAACCTGTCGATATTATTAAAGCGAAATATCAACCCACGCACTGAAAGCTGAGCCACAGAAGACTCGGCTTGACCTTTTTTCACAATTTTCCGAAAACAATTACCTCCAAAGAGGGCAATTCACCGCAATCCCAAGCCGCGTGTCTAAACCGGTTTTGGAGCTCATCTTCAACTGGGAAAAAAATTCTTGAAAGTTTTCAGAGCTCTACAGCCCTATGATAAGAAGACTCGTTTCAACGATGGGAAGATTCAACAAAAGGGGCGCAAAGAACAAGTTTGGCAACAGACCAAACAGCGGATATAGAGATGACTGGAAACCGATTGTTCGCGAGAACGAGAAGTTTGAGTCGTACTACAAGAACCAGGGCTTGATTCCAGAAGAGGAATGGGAGGACTTCAAAGCCACTTGCCAGAAGAACCTTCCTCTGACTTTCAGGATCACCGGCTCCAAAAAACATGCCGAGGAGATTAAGTCTTTGTTCGTGAACGAGCACCTGCCTCTTTTGAGCTCAATCAAGGTGGAAGGTATGGAGTTTGAGGCTCCAAAGCCTTTCCCATGGTACCCAAACGAGTTGGGTTTCCAGATCGATTTGCCCAAAGCTGTTGTCAGAAAATACTCAGCTTTTGCAAAGACTCAGAGATTTTTGGTTGTTGAGACCGAAGTGGGCAACATTTCCAGACAAGAGGCCGTTTCGATGATTCCTCCTTTGGTGCTGGATGTCGAACCTCACCATGCGGTCTTGGATCTTTGTGCCGCTCCTGGTTCCAAGACCATTCAGCTAGTTGAGGCCCTTCAATCTCAAGATGACATTCAACAACCTACCGGATTTGTCATGGCCAACGATGCCGATTACAAAAGGTCTCACATGTTGGTCCACCAGGTCAAGAGATTGAACTCTCCTAACTTCATAGTGGTCAACCACGATGCTCAGTTTTTTCCCAAATTGAAGCTTTCGCCCGATGCGAAGGAATTTGTCAAGTTCGATCGTATCCTCTGTGATGTCCCATGTACCGGTGACGGTACCATGAGAAAGAACATCGATGTCTGGGATAAATGGGGAACCGGTAATGCCCTTGGTCTGCACCAGGTTCAACTGAATATTTTGAACCGTGGTCTTCAACTTCTGAAAAAGGGTGGTAGATTGGTGTATTCCACCTGTTCCATGAACCCAATCGAAAACGAGGCCATTGTCGCTGCTGCCTTGAGAAAATGGGGTGATCAAATCAGAACCGTCAACTGTGATGATAGACTTCCCGGTTTGGTGAGACGCCCCGGTGTCAGCCAGTGGACAGTCCTAGGAAAAGACATGCAACCACGAGAGGTTGGTGCAGAGGATGTTGCTGAAACCTGTTTCCCTCCATCTGAAGAGGAGGCGGCCAAGTTTAATCTGAGCAACTGTATGAGGATCTACCCTCATTTGCAGAATACTGGTGGATTCTTCGTGACTGTATTTGAGAAGCCTGCCGAGGCTGAAGATTCAAAGAAGAGAGGTGCTGAAGATGTGGATGATGATGAAGAGGTTTCCAAGAAGCAAAAGACCACTGCTCCGCTCGCTCCTGAGACTTATGTTGAGGATATTCCAATGGAAACTGTTGAGAAATCCACTCCAGTGGTTGAAGAGTCCAAGAAGAAGAAGGAGAAATTGCCCCGAGATGCCAATGAAGAGCCCTTCGTCTTTCTACCACCAAGTCACAAGGAGCTCGTGAAATGTTGGGACTTCTACGGAATAGCTGACGAATTTCCAAAGGATTGTACTCTGGTGCGTAACGCAACTGGAGAGCCTCTCAGGACCATCTACTTTGTCGCTCCAATCATCAAGAACATCCTGGTCAACAACGAGTCGAAGCTCAAGGTTGTTTACTCTGGAACCAAGCTCTTTGTTTCACAAAAAACTGATCACAACCAGGACGCGTGTCCTTGGAGAATCCAGAACGAGAGTTTGAGCGTGATCAAGAAGCACCTTTCTTCGAAGAGACAGTTTAGCTGTAACCAGGAGATTTTCTTGGTATTTTTGCAGGAAACTTTCCCCAACTTTAGCATTCTTAAACAGAAGGACTTGGACAGCGAGTTCTTGGACAAAATCAAGGACGTTAGCGAGGGCTGCTGCTTCATCAATGTCATCAGAAACGAGAATGACGAGAGTCTTTTCCTGCCATTATGGAGAGGAAAGAACAACTTGAACCTCATGGTTTCCAAACAGGAGACATTTGAGTATCTGTACAGAATCTACGGTATTGAGACCACCAAAAAGGATGCTGCCAAAGACAAGCCCAAGGTGACCGCTCCATTGGCACAGTCTACGTTTGGGGAAGGTGAGGCTACCGTCGAGGAGACTGAAACCACTGAAACCACCGAGACACCAGCTGGAGAAAGTTCTGAGGCGACCAATTAAAGCTTTGTAAATTGCAATCGAATTATAAAACAGTTCATTTCACGAACCTCCTAAGCACGCATATTTCACTGCATCACTTATGCCTTCTGCATGAGACTCTCCAATTTTCTGCACCTCGTGGTTAAAGTGGTTGAGACACTAACACTTAGTTAGCCCGAAGATATACTCTTCATATTTCTTAAAGATTATTCGCGATGTATGAAATATTAATAGTTATGCTAAGTTATCCATAAGCGCAGTTTTTGATCATCAGCTTCTAATCGTCCGATCCTACCAAGAGTGGGAGGGATACTGAACATGCTCCAAACCCACAATCTTCAGGTCACATGACCTGTCTTGTCACATGCGCCCGCCTTCAAGTAAATGATCCCACCAACAAATTTGCTTCCACATCGCTAATCAACTGGGATAACGATCATGGTGAGCACAAAGAGAGGAATAGGGGTTGGAGCTGTGAGTGTGGAGCGCTTTCTGAGTTATTTGTTCTATACTAACTTTCATATCAGGCCGGGACCCTAGTTTACATGAGTTGTAATAAAGGCGGTGTGGTTCACCAATGCATCGAGACGTTTCCATTCACAAGGTTTGGTCTAGCAAATGCCGCCTTGATTATATTTTACTTATCATGTCGATTTCTGAAATGGCTGTTCTTTGGAAGACTTCGCAAATACGAGGTGGATAAGCTCAGGGAAAAGGTATTGTACACGTTCCACGAGCTGGTGTTGGGGTTGCTCATGGTGCGACTGTTGAACGTGGAGCCTTTTGGCATCTCGATAGTGCTAAAATACTCGGGTTTGTTCTTATGTGTTTTACTGTTGAAATGTTTCCACTATTTATCCGTGGATAGAGTTTCTACAATTTTCTACCTGTCATTGAACAAGCAGGACTGCAACAGAACCTTGCTACATCTCAGGTTTGCTTTAGGGATATTGTTGATGCATTACATCGATATTCGCTTCATGATATGGTTCAGAAATGAGCTACAATATGACAACGACAACGTGTTGTTGTATGTGTTTGGATTCGAGATCGTCAACTTGTATCCGTTCATTCTCTCGACCTCGTTTGCCTATCTCATCCAGTTCCGCGAGTTCGTCATGCAACTCAAGAAGGGCCCGGACTTTGCATGGACTAAAAAGACGAGATTGCTCTCTTTTGCAGATATCTTTTTCAATGTGGTCAGGTTGGCCATGTTCATCGTTTTTACATCAATTTTCATGGAGAGGTTCTCTCTACCTGCATTGAACATCGTTCCAGCATCCTACAACAGTCTTCGGCTAGTCATCGGTGAGTCCAGAAGACTGATACAGCTACAGAGACATTCAATCCGTCTGCTTAAACTGACAAAACAGCTGAGGGAGCCGTCGTTAGAGTCGATTGCTTTGACAGATGACTCATGCATCATTTGCAGAGAAGCCTTAGAGCTTAAGAAACAGAACGTGAAAAGGTTGGTTTGTGACCATGCGTTTCACGTGGAATGCCTGGAAAGTTGGTTGTCAAGATCATCCAGTTGTCCGTTATGCCGTCACAAGCTTTAACGATGCATTACTAGTTTCATGTGCTGTTTTTCTCGAGAACTTTACTTTTGCTACTTTTTTTTTGGGTTGGTCAGGAATACATACCGGAGGCAAATACCTCCATTCATACATTTATAATCATTACTGCTTCGTCATGAGAACGTTTCAGCTCGTACCATTTGTCCTCATTGCGATTTCGTTTTCAGAAACATCCCCACTTTGCGCCGAATGAAATCTCTTTCTATCAAACAACCTGACACGAGGAACACAAAGCCGAGTGCCCCACTCAGCAGAAGTCCAGTAAAGGACGAAGTATCTCCGAGAGAAAATGTCTGTATGGCCCATATCGATACAGACACGGGGAGCAAGAAAGCATATCCCCGCAACATGACGGATGACCATAAACCTTTATTGTCATTTCTATACATCGCATTCACGAACGACCAGCAATAAACAATTCTTGGAGTCATGCTGATCATGTTTGCTAAAACAAGACCTGAGACGGACAGGTTGAAGTATCTGATAAACAGGGTAGATGATCCGAAAAATAGGAGCGAACAGGCCCCCATAATTCTAGAGTATCTGGAAATCTCACTAGGGTCAAATGCAAGAGAATAGAATATGGCCTCCATTATTCCGTTAACACACAGAAAAGGAATGTATAACCAGTATGTTTTGAATGCAGAAAAGAGCAATCTGGAGCTTTCATCGTTCTTGGACCAGCCGCGGCCAATGACAATTTCCAATAGGTATTTTATGTTTGGAGGTGCAAACACACAAATGATAATGCAGAGATAGATGTAGAACTTGAAAAGAAGGCTCAAAAAGTTGACCAGCGTATTGCGCTGATCTCTGGTGAGTGAGGATGAGGATGAAATCTTTGTCAGGAACATCCTAATAGACTCCTCGATGGGAGAAAACAACATTCTTGCGATCAGAGATCCGTAGTTGTTAATTAATGCAAAAATTCCTTGCTCCTCTGTTGAGCACAGTTTGTTAATAAGAAAGCGATCACCTTCTGTGAGCATGTGTTTGAGGACGAGCTGGAAGAATATGGATTTCCAGTATGATAGAACAGTCGTATTGAAGTAGTAGCCTCCAGTCGCCGAAGAGAGCTTAAACAAAGCATACTTCACCTTCGGTTTTAAGTCAGAAAAGAAATAAAGACCAAAAACAGAGGCCGAATAGGCCAGTTGGCCCAGGCAGTATGCGACCACCAGTTTGTCATCCGCGACTATGTCACTCTCAGAAAGCTTGAAAAACAGCGAAGTGGATAGAAACTGAACAACACATCGCGAAGATGCAGCAATGCTCTCTACCTTTGTTCGTCTCTTTAGGTTCAGTTCATACTGATTCACGTTGTAAAGAGGTTCAGACAGAAGCTCCAGAGCCACCGCTAAAGCTATGATCATCACCTCCAACCGCAAATGGGGTAAGCTGGCAATAGCCTCGTCCGCATGATGTAATAGCTGCGTATACAACACCAGGAACGTCACCGGAGCTCCTAAAAGAACGGGAATGAGCGAGAAATTGATTATCGACAGTATAGTGACATCTTCTGCATCCTTCTGGAGACTGTGGCCTTTTGTAGGCGCCTCGCCCGGAGTGATTTTGGCCTCTTTCAGCCTTTGACACGATAAACGGATACCTTCTCTGCTGAAAAATAGAATTGAGCTCACGAGAAACTCGATATAACTGGTGACACCCAAAGCACTCGGAGAAACAAACCGGATCACCAGCTGGTTCAAGGTGAATGTGGAGAGTCTGCTGAAAACTTGGCCCAGAACCAGTATAGTCGCACCCGAAGCCGATTTGTTGAGAAGCGAGTCTTTGGGCTGCTCTGCACGAACAGTTTCGTCAGTTGTCGGCGAAGAAATCATATCCATAGCATATTTCACCTCGATTCTGTTTTGTTCCTGGAATTGTACACATGTTCAATAGCCAGACTTCGGTCTACTCTCTGAACCGAAGCTCATCTCCGGGACCACAATTTACCGCAGTGGCGCGTAAATCTCAGCACCGAGTACTTCTTGGTTTACATCGCAAGCGGAGGGGTGGTGACATTGAACAATAAAGGTCCAGAGAACAAGAGACATAGAGTACACCAAGCTCTATAGCTCTCTCAAAGACATCAACATCAGCTACACCATGTCAGATAGTTCTTCGTTGATAAATCAGTCCATCCAGGAAGCAGAGCTGAGAGAGCAGGACAGATGGCTACCGATTGCCAATGTCTCAAGACTCATGAAGAACACTCTTCCTCCCACTGCCAAAGTATCCAAAGATGCCAAAGAGTGTATGCAGGAATGTGTCAGCGAATTCATATCTTTCATAACGTCCGAGGCCTCAGACCGGTGTTTGACTGAGAAGCGCAAGACCATCAACGGTGAAGACATCCTGTACTCGATGACCTCGTTGGGGTTCGAGAACTACTCCGAGGTGTTGAAAATTTATCTGGCAAAATATAGAGAGCAACAGGCCTTGAAGCAGGAAAGAGGTGAAATCAAGAAAAAACAGAATTCGATCGCAGTTGCCCCGGCATATTACGAGTACGAGGACCAAGAAGCCCAGGTGTCTGCCAATCCGGACTTTGAACCTGGCACTCACAACAGATACGTGCAAGAGCTATATGGAGAAGAATATCCAGACCAGGCTACCTCAGGTGAGGCTAGGTTTGGTGATAACTACGATGCGAGATACGAGCAGGATCAGAACGGAAATGGTTTAGGGCAGCTGAACAACTCGCATCGCGACCTGAACCATGAAATACAAACGATCAACGAAGAATTGATCAAGCAGGAGGAAACAGTAGACAACGAGGCCACGCTGAGCCTCAACTTGAACGATAACATGGCTTCTGTTGTCTCGGAGTCGGAGGAGCTGGCATCGTTGGCGAATGGGCACCACGGAGAAAATGTGTTGTATCGGTATCAGAGTGATTTCTGAGGGTGAGCAAGGGTCCATTGCAAGGATATGGACTCATATCGAAGAATTTGACGAAGAGTTTGTGTTTATCAAAAAGAAGAGGCGATAGTCAATGATGGTTGAACGAGGGCCGTGGCTACCCATAGTGTACCTTGTCCCACGCCCCCATTATCCTGGTTATTTCCCCGACGCTGCCTATTCGTTTGTATTTTTAAGCTGTGTATGTTATGCGTGTATATTTATTCTATTTCGGTTATAAAACGTGGCAGTATCTAAAAGTCCTTCAGAGGCCGAGTAGCCTTTCCGATCCCCGGAATACCCCCGGAAGGTCGACGTCGGTGACGAGGAGGCGATTGTGGGAAAGCCCGCTTCAACCTGGACTCTTCTGGCTCTTTCAACTCTACTTCAAAACTGGAAGAGATTTTCACTAGTCCATCTCAATGCTTGCATCCAGAAAGTGTGCTAGGAGGGTTTCCGGCAAAGCATTGCACTTTGTCGTGAAACCGCGCTATGCATCACAATTGTCCAACTTCCAGGCCCAGTCCATCATTAAGAAGTCGTTTGACGATGAGGTCAAGAACATCATGAGAAACACCTACACTCCCAGATTTGGCGAAGCTAGAGGAGGCATATTTACCTCTAATTACTTGCCTGATTTGGTGGTTCCTGCGGTTCAACCTGCCATACATTTGAAGTCAGACAAGTCCAAGCCTGAGTCCGGTGTTGCTGACAAAGAGTCCCCCAAGGATGAGACTCCAAAGGACAAGACACCCGAAGAGACCGAAACTCCAGAAACGGAAAAAACACCCGAAAAGCCGCCTATTAGTGAAGAAGCGGTTTCCAAATCCAATTCTTCCAAAGGTAATGCCTCTGCCTCTTCTGCTGGTGGTGCCACTGGTGCCACTCCACCATCCCAGGGATCTGGCGATCAGCCACCTTCAGCTGGAGATGCTCCTTCTCCAAAGAAACAGACCGCCTTTGAGCTGCCGGAAGTATATCCACAAATAATTGCCTTGCCGATTTCCAGAAGACCGCTATTTCCGGGGTTCTACAAGGCGGTGATCATCACCGACGTGAACGTCATCAAGGCAGTGAAAGAGTCTTTGGACAGAGAGTATCCTTTCATCGGTTGTTTTCTGTTCAAGGATGAGCTTGCCGAGTCGGACGTGATTGAGAGCAAGGACCAGGTTTACGAGACGGGTGTGTTGGCCCAGATAACCTCCAATGTCTACACGAAGGATAACGAGACTGGAGTGGAAACCCTGACCACCGTGTTGTATCCCCACAAGCGTATCAGAATTGACGATTTGTTTCCTCCAGAGTCTTCTGAGGGTGTTTCTAAGATTAGAATTGACGAAAGTGATCACAAGGAGATTATTCAAGGTATTAGAGGCGAGAAGGAAGGTGATGTCCCCAAGATCGTGGAGCAGGGAACAGATGCACCAGTTGAGGAAGCCTCCAAGACAGAATCAGAGTCCCTCAAAGAAGAGGAGGACGAAGAAGATAACCCCACTGCCTTCCTGAAGAAGTATCCAATCACCTTGGTCAACGTTTCCAATGTCGAAGACGATCCATTTGAGTCAGACAACCCCATCATCAACTCGCTCACGGCTGCCATTTTGGAGGTTCTGAAGGAAATGTCTGGTCTGAACAAAATGTTCAGCGATCAATTGGCCACTTTCAGTGCTTCTTTGCACAATGATATCTTCAACTGTCCCGAGAAGCTGGCGGACTTTGCCGCTGCCGTCACAGCTGGTAACGAGAAGGATCTTCAGGAAATTCTTGATTGTACAAACATTGAGAAGAGGTTGGAGATGGCTTTGACAGTACTGAAGAAGGAGCTCATGAACAAGGAGTTGCAAAAAAGGATTGAGAAGGACATCGAAGAGCGTATGACCAAGAGACATAGAGAATATCATCTCAACGAGCAACTGAAGTGGATCAAGAAGGAACTTGGCATCGATGATGGCCGTGATAAGCTCATTGCCAAGTACAACGAGCGTGTCAAAAATCTTGTGATGCCTGAGGAGGTGAAGAAGGTTTATGATGACGAAATCAATAAGCTCTCCACTTTGGAGCCATTGATGTCTGAGTTTACTGTTACGAGAAACTACCTGGACTGGTTGACTCAAATTCCTTGGGGAAATTCCTCAAGAGATAACTACAGTATCAACCGTGCCATGACCGTTTTGGACGAGGACCATTACGGGTTGAAGGATGTCAAGGATAGAATCCTTGAGTTCATAGCAGTGGGTAAGCTGCTGGACAAGATCAATGGTAAGATCATTTGTTTTGTTGGTCCACCAGGTGTTGGTAAGACATCGATTGGTAAGTCCATTGCGAGAGCACTTAACAGAAAGTTTTACAGGTTTTCTGTCGGAGGTTTGAGTGATGTTTCTGAGATCAAGGGTCATAGAAGAACCTACGTTGGAGCCATTCCAGGTAGAGTTGTTCAAGCCTTGAAAAAGACGCAAACCGAAAACCCGCTGATTCTCATTGATGAGATCGACAAAATCTCCCATTCCCACAGTGTAAATGGCGGAGATCCCTCTGCTGCTCTCCTGGAGCTTTTGGATCCTGAACAGAACAACACGTTCTTGGATAACTATATGGATGTTCCAATCGACTTGTCCAAGGTTTTGTTTGTGTGCACGGCCAACCAGTTGAGCACAATCCCAGGTCCATTGCTGGATAGAATGGAGGTGATCGAGATCTCTGGGTACATCGCTGATGAGAAGATCAAGATCGCAGAGAAATACCTTGCACCTGAAGCAAAGGTGAACTCTGGTCTTGAAAACGTGAACGTTTCTTTGGAAGAGGACACTATTGTCGCCTTGATCAAGCAATATTGTCGCGAGAGTGGAGTCAGAAACTTGAAGAAACACATTGAGAAGATCTACCGTAAGGCTGCTCTGAATGTTGTGAGAGAGGTGGGTGATCAGGAGATCGACGAGTTGAGAGAGGAAGAAGCAGCACAGGTTGAGGCTGCAGCTGAAACATCATCAGAGTCTGGGTCCGCTCCTGCTGCTTCGGAAAGCTCAGAGACTGAAGTCAAAGCCCCACAGATCGTTGTTCCAGAAGATTACAAGGTTGACATCACCCCTGAGAACTTGAAGGACTATGTTGGACCTCCAGTATACACTTCTGATAGACTTTATGAAACCACTCCAGCCGGTGTTGTTATGGGTCTTGCATGGACATCTATGGGAGGTTCTGCTCTCTACATTGAGTCTGTTCTTGAACAGGCCATCACCCGGGACTGTACTCCAAAGGTGGAAATCACTGGTCAGTTGGGTGACGTTATGAAAGAATCCTCCAGAATTGCATACTCCTTCTCGAAGATGTTCTTGGCCAAAAACTTCCCTGAAAATAGATTCTTCGAGAAGGCCAAGATCCATCTCCATTGTCCCGAGGGAGCTACACCTAAAGACGGTCCTTCTGCCGGTGTTACAATGACTTCGTCATTCCTGTCGCTTGCGCTTAATAAACCATTATCGCCCACAGTTGCTATGACCGGTGAATTGACCCTGACTGGAAAGGTTCTGAGAATTGGAGGTTTGAAAGAAAAGACTGTTGCTGCCAAGAGATCCGGTGTTGATACGATTATCTTCCCTAAGGACAACCTCGCAGACTGGAATGAGCTTCCCGAAAACGTGAAGGAAGGAATCAAGCCAGTACCTGCCGATTGGTACAGCGATGTGTTCGAGGTGTTGTTCTCGGATGTTTCCAAGGAGGATGGTAACGCTGTCTGGAAGGCTGAGTTTGACAAGATCGAAGCTGAAAAGGAGAAGGAGAGGAAGGAAAGCAAGGAATAGAAATGACAGTTTTGACGACTTGTTTTGTATATAGTTGAGTGGAATGATACTGATAGCATGCTGTAGAGGTATAGATAAGAATGATGGTCTTGATAGTCGTCTTTGATTTTGGTTCCGGCACGTAGCCGAGTGATTGCTCGGTCTAATTTGGGGTGGAATAGCACAACGAGATAGCTCGAAAAGAGGCAGAATTTTCAGTCAATTTCATTCAGGATCAGGATGTTGCGCTGCATTCACCTGAAGAAGAGTTTTTCTCAAAGGTCCTACTCTTTGGCATCTCACCTGAAGAACCCAGACTTGCTCAAAGTCGATGCTCTTATCAATGGAAAATGGATTGCAGGCGATGAAACGTTCACGGTGAAAAATCCAGCGAGCTTGGAGCCAATTGCCGAAGTTAGCAGCACATCTCTTGAAGACATCAACTCCGCTATCAATGCTGCTTCGGATTCGTTTATATCGTTTGGAGCATCAGTTCCCCGGCATAGAGCGGATTTGCTCACTAACTTCTACGAGCTGATGATGGAGAACATTGAGGACCTCGCCAAACTCGTCACTTTGGAAAACGGAAAGCCACTGGCAGATGCAATTGGTGAAGTCAAGTACTCTGCAAGTTTTCTGAAGTGGTTCGGCGAAGAAGCACCCAGATTGTATGGCGATACCATTCCATCTACGACTGGGTCGAGCCGCATACTTACAATGAGACAACCAGTAGGAGTGGTTGGAATTCTTACACCCTGGAACTTCCCTAGTGCCATGATAACCAGAAAACTTGGTGCTGCGATTGCTGCTGGGTGTACTGCTGTTATTAAGCCAGCATCTGAAACCCCTCTATCAGCGTTGGCGTTAGGCCATCTTTCGCAGTTGGCAGGGTTTCCCGCAGGAGTAGTGAACATTGTTCCGTCATCGCCAAAGCAAACTGCCGAGGTGGGAAAGTTGTTTTGCACAAATCCTAAAATTCAAAAGGTCTCATTCACAGGTTCAACACGTGTTGGTAAGATTTTGGTGGAACAATCATCTGGGACACTGAAACGTCTTTCAATGGAACTGGGTGGAAATGCTCCCTTCATCGTTTTTGAGGATGCCGATATAGATAAGGCAGTCCAGGGAGCAATGGCATGCAAGTTCAGATCCTCAGGTCAAACATGTGTTTGTGCTAACCGACTTTATGTTCACGAGAAGGTGTATGACGAGTTTGCGGCGAAACTGGTTGCTGAAGTCAAAAAGACCATACTAGGAAGAGGTTTGGATGAGGGTGTCACGCATGGGCCTCTGATACACAAAAAAGCTCTAGAGAAGGTTAAGGAACATGTTAATGATGCTCTTTCCAAAGGAGCATCGATATTGGTTGGAGGATCTGAGGCCTCACACCTGGGCCCTGCTTTCCACGAACTGACTGTTCTCTCAGATGTCACTGGAGATATGCTTGCGGCGCAAGAGGAAACCTTCGGACCATTGGCACCATTGATTAAGTTCAGCAGTGAAGATGAGGTGCTGAAAATGGCAAACAACTCCGAAGTGGGGCTTGCTGGCTATTTTTACTCCCAAGACTATGCGCGCGTGTTTAGAGTTGGTGAGGCCCTGCAAGTGGGCATGGTAGGTGTGAACACTGGTGTGATCTCCGAGGCTGCCATGCCATTTGGAGGTGTTAAGGAAAGCGGGTTTGGAAGAGAGGGATCCAAGTATGGTGTAGAAGAGTACACGAATATCAAGACTCTAGTTATCGGTGGAGTTTGAAAATATTTATACGTATATGCATATGCAGAATGCAGATCAAAATATGGGGTTATGTTATGCGATAGAACTAGACGCGTAGTGGGCTACCCAATTGATTTGGCATGAGATCTGGTCCTCGTAGTCTTTTGCACTTGAGTAAGATCTAGCTCTTTTTGTAAAACAAAGATAGTTCCAGTTGTTTGCTTTTGGCATTTTCAATGAGCTCGGATTCCATCACCGCGGTAGATTATCTCCGCCAGCAATTGGCATTGTATGTATCAGTCTTGGTCTAGCCTGTGAGCCAACACTAACTGTTTTTAGAGAGAAAGAGGCCAGGGAACATATGCCATATGATCCCAATGTGTGCACATACGTTCTGGGTCCATTGAAACAACAAGTGTATGCGTGTCTGGATTGTCTGGAAAAGGACAACGGTGTTCTATCGGGAATATGCTACTCCTGTTCAGTGCAATGCCACAGTACCCACACTTTGGTGGAGCTCTTCACCAAGCGGAACTTCACTTGTGACTGTGGAACCACAAGAATGAAGTCCAACGGCGCTTGTTGCTTACGCACAAAACTTCCTGGCTCTAGAAGGAACTCGTCTGGCATTGATAGTAAGAGTACAGTTCGTCAGCCAGCAGAAGACGTTCCTTCCCTCTCCAATGTCTACAATCACAACTTCAAAGGCGTATTTTGTTCTTGTGAAAAGGTGTACAATCCGGTCCAGGAGACCGGAAATATGGTCCAGTGTGCATTGGGAGATGTCTGCGGTGAAGACTGGTTTCATGATGAGTGTTTGATGGGTTATCCTTCTGGCCAAGTACGCCGTTCGAACCAGGTTGAGGTCAAATCAGAAGTTCATGGTGTCAATCGTCTTGATAGCCTAGGTGAAGCGGGTCTAGAAGCTGCTGCTGATAATGATAGCGATGATGGGGTGGATGTTGAACCATTGAAAGGGTTTCCTGATCTAGACGATTTCGACTGTATCATATGTTGGAAATGTTTTGCGAAACATAAGGCAGCATTGAGCCTACTTCCAGCTGAAATCCAGCTTGCGAAACTTGCTCATATCGAATGTAAATCTGAAGAAGAAAGGGAGAAAATATTAGCCGAAGAATCTAGCGTCAAGATAGAAGATGTACCTCCGCAGAAGAAACAGAAACAGGGCAAAAAAGAATACCCAGAGACAATCTTTTTGAAAGAAGGGTTCAAGGAGGTGTTGCAAAAGGTAATTTTGAAGAACGATCCACAACAAGCTCTTTTGATCCAATTCTTGAAAAAGTTCCCGTTTCTCTACTTGGAGGATCCTGTTTACGAACCACCAGAAGACGAAGATGATGATGCTTCATCTCTGTTCGATCTTGGAGCTAAAGCCTTGAACTCTCTGCCTCGCGAGCAGGCAATTAGTGGACTTCAGGCGTATGAAACCATAAAGTCAAAGCTGACCACTTTTCTGAGACCATTCGCAGAAGAGGGCAAGATTGTCACAGAGCAGGAGATCCGGGACTTTTTCGAGAAGGAGACTAATGAGAGATGAAGCGGTGAAAAATTGAAAGAAGCAAGACTGGAAATTTATTCAGCAGAAGCTTGAACTTGTGACCGTTGAATAGGTAATAAACACTTGAAAATTAATACCACTAGTCAAATATTACTAACATTCTGTCTAACCGTTCAATTTTTCACTTGAGCCGCACGCTCGGCAGAGATGAGCTCAATCCTTATCCGGGGGTCCTGCTAAATTTCACTCTCTCATACAATTTACTCAAGCAGACCCAAAACAGATCGGCACGAATGGTTATCAGAGTAAGATATTGTTATTGAATTCAATGTTTTTATATATTTCATTGTGTCTAACTCATAATTAGCACCGATTGGAGCCCATTACTTCAATCACCAATGATCTTTCCAACTTCTGCGCCCTAGGCACACTTTTCTTCTATGCTCTTCCAAGAGTGCCTGCTAACGGTGCAGAAGCACCTGATGGCTGGTTCTGGTTTGATACGCCATTTAACTATAACCTGGTGTTGTTTAGCCCATCGGCTGGTGGAAACAGGACTTTTTCGGCGATTGTCGCCGATATTCGTTATTTGGTGGACCGAGGCTATCTGAGGGTTACCTACCGTGTTTTCCAGTTGCACGGCCTGGAGACTATAGCTGTGGTGCGATTATATGCCTTACCAGCAGATGTGAAGGGCAACACTGTTGTTCGTGAGTTTAGAGAGACTATTTCCAGGTTCAAGAAGACATCGGCGCAGGATACCAAGTATAGGACGGTGATGGGCCAGTTGATCGGTGTGTTGGATTACACCGCAACGGCTTGGAATATCTCATCATCTGATCAACTAATGGACCATATCCGAAGTGGTACTCTCCTATTTCCAATGACATCTCCCTGGAGTGAGTTTAGCCTGAAAAAGGTGGGTTCCACTAATAAGCTTTGGCCCAACGAAGAGCAAAGCTTATCTTTTGAATTGAAAAGAATGGCAGAGGAGTGTTCCATCCTACCAACTGGTCCCACCTGGTCAAATGCAAGAAACCAAAGCTCCAATGTCAGAGCTGAGGAGAGACTGTTGGAGGCTTACGAGAACGTTAAGTCACCTTCGTTTGCACATCTCAACTCGGATAAAGTCTCCAAACTACAGAAGGAAATCATTCATTCGATTTTGAGCGATGAGATTCCGGGACTTAAAAGTGATCTTTACACATATCAAAGACAGTCTGTGGCCAAAATGCTTGAAAGAGAGTACTTCCCTGTGAGGGCAGTAATGCCAAATCTTTTGCGAGTGACTTCGACTAAGCAACTCGCAACCAAAGCCAAAGATTTTTTCTTTGATATGAATACATATCAGATTGTAAATTATCCTGAGACTTTCACCACGCCTAGAGGAGGCATTCTGGCGGAGAATATGGGCCTAGGAAAGACCCTGATCTGTCTAGCCCTAGTATGTGCTTCGAAGCTTGAGCTTTCTGTGATTCCACCTCAACACCATTTTTATGAAAGAAGCGATCCTCAGGTACAGTCACTTTCAACTTATTGTGTGCGTCAAATCGGAAAGGAGTCAATTCCCTGGAAAGCCTATATAGATAGGCTGCCCAGTAACTGCATTCGATTGCTGCAAGAATACACAGGGTTCTTTGAGGTTAGTGAAGCCGATAATATGATGTCTATGCTTAGAAGAACTCGTCTCAGGTCTGAGAGCGATATGACCCGTTTTGAGAAACGAAAAGTGTATCTTTGCTCCACTACTCTGGTGGTAACTCCAGACAATATATGGCACCAATGGACCCATGAAATTGAAAAACATGTCAAAGATGGGTATTTGAACGTTCTTTATTTCAGAAATAAAGATTCACTTTTGGGAGTGGACCACAAAACCATCATAGCCTCCGACATGGTGATCATGGCTATCTCGTGTTTCACCAGTCCAGCTTCTGTCTCACTCATGAAAAATATCCATTGGAAAAGGTTTATCATAGACGAAGGTCACAGTATGACGTCCAAGACTTCAAATGCAGTTTATCTTGCAAAAGAGATGTCTGCTGATCGAAAATGGGTCATAACCGGTACTCCAACTGCAGGTCTCACACGGCTTCATGTGAATGAAGAACAGGATAAGGCTGAACAAAGTTCCGTTTATACTGCAAAAAAGACTTTTGATGCCAAAGATGATCTCAGCCGTATTGGGGCCATTGTCCAGAATTTTTTGAAGATCGACCCTTGGGCCTCGTCCTCAAAGTTATGGAGAAGCTCCATTCTGGAGCCTTTCCTTGCGGCTCCCTACAACTTTGATATCCAATTGCAAGAGTTTCTATCGTGCGTGCTGGTAAGACATAGTATGGCTGATGTTGAAACAGAAGTGAAACTTCCTCCTCTTCATCATATGGCTGTGTTTCTGGAACCGTCCTATTTCGATAAGTTGTCCATCAACCTTTACACCGCTGTATTGGCAACAAATGCAGTCACTTCCGAACGAACAGATCGTGACTATATGTTCCATCCCAACAATAGACCTCAGCTCCGGAGGTTGATCACAAATTTGCGTAGAGCAACGTTCTTCTGGACAGGATTCACCATTGATGATCTTGATGCTCTGGTAGCAATCTGCAAAACCGCACTGGAGAAGAAAGATGATGCAGGTAACCATTACTATTCTCCAGAGGATCGACAATTGCTTGTGAAATCGGTGTATTTTTCCAAAAAAGCACTGGCAAACCCAAGATGGCGTACTGCTTCTGCTATCCAGGAGATGAACTATTACGTTGAAGGGCTCCCTCAACTTTTCACGAGTAGTTTGTCAATTGAGGTTTTCAGCAAAGACATTTCCGTATATGGAGCACCTCAGTTGCTAATGGCACAAAGAATATTTCTCAAAAATAGATTTGTGCGTTCCAATGAGCTCTTGGAGACTAGGCTTCTTGAAGAGGTCAGACCATTTTGGGCAAACTACTGGAAGAAGGCCGCCGGCAAAACTCGTCGTCGCGAAAACGATCGCAACGGAATATCCGAGAAGATCAGTTATGTTGAAGGTAACTCTCAAAAGATTCAACAGAATGGCTCGGCTCCGAAACACACAGGGACCCTGGTGACGACTACCGGTGGTAAGAGAAGACTGAGTGACTCTTCAAACGAAGCAATGATAAGCTTGAAGAAGGACTCTCAGATTCAGAATCTGGTAAAAAATGCACACGAAAGTGACGTGGAAACAGCCACCTTGCTTGGGAAGATCAAGACCTCCAGGATCGTTGGAACGGCTTCAGCCAAACTATCATACATGGCAGCCAGGCTTCTGGAGCATCAGCTAGAGGGCACCAAAAGCATTGTTTTCTATGAGTTTGAGGATTCCGCGTATTATCTGACGGAAATGCTGGATATTTTGGGTGTTGGTTACCTCATGTATGCCACATACTTGAAAGCAGCTGATCGGCCCAAGAACCTTGATCAGTTCAGCGACAGTCCAAACGGACTGGCTCTTATCATGGATCTGAAGCTAGCAGCACACGGACTAAACATCGTGGCAGCAACCAGGGTATACTTTCTCAACCCTGTCTGGGACAGAGCTGTTGAGGCACAAGCAGTGAAGAGAGCCCATCGTATTGGCCAGAAGAATGTGGTGAGAGTAGAGACGTTGATGTTGAAGAACACCATTGAGGAGGAGATGTACAACAAGAGGTTCAAGGATGGAAATGAGATCAACGAAATCAGTGATCATGACCTGATAGACGATTCAGGAATGCAAGAGTTCGTGATGAGACATGATTTCTTGAGGATCAGGAATGGAGAAGAGGAGCAAAAGCCCGTAGTGGCACCTGCCGTCAACGTGGAACGCAGACTCTCTACTTTTGGCACCACTGAAACGGACGGGTACGGTTTATTGGAACCAAAAGGCTCTCTCCAACCAGATGGATCGAGAATATGGGATTTGCCTCTCTTTTCCCAAACAAGTTTGGAAAGACTGAGCGAGCATATGTCCAAGGTCAAGGAGAAGAAGGCCGTTGCGAACGAGGCAGCACCGAAACCTGCGGAGAAAAGAGTCAAGTTCATCTGAACGTCATTAAACATCTTTGTTATAATACATTAGACCACGAGGTCGCGCAATATAATAGTTCCATCTGTAGATGAACTCGCTATGAGAGGCAATTGAGGATGGATATCCACATCCACCACAGTACCTGTGTGACCCGTGAGTTTCGCCAACATTCTTCTGGTTTCAAAATTCCATACGGTCACAGTCTTATCACCTCCTCCGGAGGCTAGCAGCTTGCCGTTCTTGCTCATTGTCAAGCGAATCGGAATGTTGTCAGTACCAGCAGGAGCTCCGTCATACACATACGGACGCGGCCTGGGGGTGGTCTCGGGCACAAATTCTTTGGAGACATAAGATCTAACCTTTGAATCGTCAGACCGAGAGAAGAGCAACTCTTCGTCTGGAGAAAGAACCAACGATGTCACCGTGTCCTGGTGAGACTCGCAGGTCCAAAGAGGCTTTTCAGTAGATCGTATATCGATACAGTAAATGGTGGGATCAATTCCAGATGCAAACACCCTATATCCATCCTTGCTCGTTGCTGTCGCCAGAAGAGGAAATTCTGTCCTGAAAGAAGAGACAGGTCTCTTGTATCTCGAGTCCCAAAGATAAACCACACCATCATCACCTGCACTTACAGCCTCCACATTAACATCATCTTTCGATAGCCCCACAGAAACATCATTAACCACTCCTTCATGACCCAAACACTTTCGTATTCTTGTTCCAGTCTCGGCATCCCAAAATCCAACCGTAGAATCTGCAGACGAAGAAACAAGCATGGAGTCGTCTTTGGACCATCTCACTCTCGTGACTGCACTCTTGTGTCCGGTAATTTCTCCATAGTTTATTGCACCCAAATCAGACAAATTTCCCCAGGGAATCCGCCAAAGGAGAATATTCCTGTCCATTCCACCAGAAGCCAATCGCGACCCGTCATTACTGAACGAGGAAGACAGAACTGTTCCTTCGTGGCCTGTAAGAGCCACAGCTGGGCTTACTAAAAGCGAAGAAGCTGTCTGGCCCTCGAAAGTTCCAACAACATTATTCGTTTTCTGTCTCTTTGCTACAAGCGACATGCCTGTAAAATAATGCAAAAATACTCCAAATGTTTTGTCTTGTTAACTTCATACATCTGCATACAACACAACTTTATTCAAGTCATCATGTGGTTACGCAGCCCGGGCCGCATTTCTCCACAGGCCAATCATCTCCTTGCGACGCCTGCCATCCATCACCTAAGACAGTTTGCTTGAATGAGTTCATCCCCAGCTTGAGTCAATCTCATCACCACTATATTCGAAATCCACAATGTTTTCCCGTCGTGCTCTCACCTCCGTTGCCCGTGCTAACAGAACTGTTGCTCTCAGATTCTACTCCGAAGGAGCCACCGGTGCTCCTCGTTCTGACGGATCCGGCGATGCTTTCACCGTAAGTTATCCCTAGAATTGAACTGGCGAAACCTGGCTTTGCTTTGACCGAGAAAGCCGGTTTTGATGCGATTATGACCGTGCCATTGGAATTGAGCATTGCTCTCCTAACCCTGGCCAAATTTCAGATCCAAGGTTCCGCCGTGTACTGCCCCCAAGACTCACATACTAATTACAGCTCCCCTCAACAGAAGCGCGAAAAGGCCCAGGAAGACCTCTACATCAAGAAGCACCAGGCCGAGCAATTGGCTGCTCTCAAGGAGCAAATCAAGAAGCAAAAGGAGAGCTTGGACGAGTTGGAGAAGAAGATCAACTCCATCTAAGGCCCGTGCTGAATTTGCGGAATGACGCTCCATGTCGTATTTGCGATAATATATAAACAACGATTATGCAGAAATAAAATCATTGAAAAAATAGCTGGATTGCGGCAGTATTCGCTAAACCGTGGACACTGTGTGCTACGATTGGTATTACGATTGTAGGGAAAGGTGATTTGCAAGTTTCAGGCTCTAACAAGAGTGACTGTGGTCTTCATCCTATTAGTTATTCTAGTCTCTTTCTCTTGACAGAGTTCAACAAGGACATCTCCTCGTCAATGGCTTCGCCATTGTTTGGCTTGACCAAAGGAGTAGACACCACGGCGTGGTAGTCCTTGATGATGGAGTCCACATCATCGATGTTTAGAGGTCTCACGTCACCCAGCTTCTTGATCTTGCTGGTCACGTCCTTGACCTGATCGTCAGTCAAGTCCAGATTCAATTGGTCAACTCTGGACTTGATGGCATTCCACCCAGTGAGCCTGTTGGCGAAATGAATGTACCTGGTCAGACCAAAGTCTGATGGCTTCAAGATCTCGTAAGTAGATGGGTTGGCCAGGATAGCTTTGGCGTGAATACCAGCCTTGTGGGTAAAAGCACAGAAACCGGTGATAGGGTTATTAAAGGGGATGTTGACCTGAACGGCTTCAGCCACCAAGTTCTCCAAATCTCTCAACTTGTGCAGCTTGTACTTGGACAGCACGTAATCCCTGTCAGCAGCGATCATCCTGGCCATCAGGCCACCCAGAGGAGTGATTCCGTTTCTCTCACCAATTCCCAAAACGGAAACGTCAATGAGACGAGCACCAGCCTCCAGAGCAGTGTAGGCGTTGGCAATGGCACACCCGGTATCGTTGTGGAAATGGGTCTCAATATCACAGTGGACCACCGACTTGAGAGTACGAACCAACTCGTATACCTGTCTTGGGTTGGCACATCCGACAGTGTCGGCAATACCAACTCTGTTAACTCCGATCTTGTCCACGGTTCTGTAGATGTTCAGCAAGTCAACAAGGTCGGATCTGAATGAGTCCTCAGAGGAGAATCTGATCTCGATACCCTTGGACTTGACAAACTCAATCACCTCGACGGCACTGTTGGTGATGTAGTTCATGTCCTTTCCGTGAGAAAACTGTCTCAAGAACTGCGAGGTTCCAATCACCACATCCACACCATCAACACCGGTCTCAACGGCAACTCTGGCGTCGTCCATGTGACATCTGATATGGGTCAGGATCTTGGCCTTGAGCCCAAGTTTACAGATGGCCTCACAGTCCTTACGGGACTGCTCAGAAGCAACAGGAGACGTTAGTTCGATGTAATCAACACCAAAGTCATCCAAAGCCTTGGCGATTTCAATTTTCTTCTCGGTGCTGAAGAAAGCGTTGGCAAACTGTTCACCTTCTCTGAGCGTGGATTCAATCAACTGGAAGTTAGATACGTTGGAGAGGTAGTCAGAGGGATTAGGCCCGTATGGGTTCTGCATCACAGCCTTTCTTGGCTCCTCCAAGACTTTTTGGAATCCTTCTATAGAAAAAACGGATGATGTTAGTACTTGCAACTGTTAACTTTTGAAGCTTGTTGAGTCCACCATTCACTCTGTAGCTGGAGCCGTAAAAAGAGCACCAAATAACACTCAGAAGAACCGCAAGAATCCACAAACCAGCATAAATATACCTACCAGGTTCAGACATGATGATTTTTCAGCCAAATTTTGGTTATATCGTAGCTCTCTTGAGGTGCTAACTGCTGAAGACCGAAAGGGGGCAGCCCCGAAATCGTTGATCAGTCGGTTAGAGTTGCCTTGATTGATAGCCGCACACCCGATAACATTTTATTGGGGCTATCAGATATTTTTCAATTTTTCGGTTTCCTCCGTTTGAGCTAAAGTTTCATCTTCTGGTTTAATTAGTTATGCTAGATATTGTAAGGTAGTTCCATCATCCAGACGACCAAGATAATCGTCTTGGATCAGGCCCTCTATCACCTGCTTGATCTCCTTGATCTCTGGCTGAACCCTGTTGGCAGACTGGAGAATAACCTCCGAGATCAGCTCGTTGTAAGTGAGCTTGTGCTTAAACTTCATCAGTCTCACCACACATGCCTTCAGCCACCATCTGCGACTTTCATCGATCTCCTTGGTGGTGTCGTCGCTCTCCTGTTTGACATCGGCCTTGACTCCGAGCGCAAAATTCACCTTGACTCGCTTGTTCTTGTAGTCTTTGACTATCGTGTACTTTGTGGATGGCTTCGAGATGTTTTCTGGGCCCTCGGGAGATTGGATAAGCAATCTTCCTCTTATTAACTGCGCAACATTGATGGCGAATATCTCCGGTGTTAAGCCTGTGGCCTCCAGCAGTTCCTCCGCTGACAATGTATCTTTTTCGTTGAATCTCAAGATGATAGCCATCTGGAAAAGTGTCACTGTGAAGATAAAAGGAGGTTTTCCAGGTTTCGAGAGCCTTGCCTTGAGCTCACCTTTACAAAGGTTCCAAAGCCATTTGAGCTCTCTACCACTGTGCTTCTCCTTGTAGAGATCCTCAAACTTCTGTACTGTGGGAAGGAACTCATCCGGCAGAATGAACGCTTCTTTGAACTGCGAGAATGGCCACGAGTTTTGGCCCAAAACATTCATCTCAAAATCGGGGATAATTTGGTCGGCAATGGGGTCAGTCTTGACAGTCTCGTAGAACCAGACCCGCAAATCCTTCGAGTTTTTGATATCTGAAAACATCAACGTCATCTTATGGGTGTATTCTCCTCCACTAACATCCTTCAATCTCTGTATAATTTCTTCTTCGTCCTCCTCGTTTGTCGTGGGCGAAAGCAGTCTTTTGGCCAACAGTCTGCGGTATCTGATCTCAAATGCATTCTTGTCAGACAGGAACTTGAACACGGTCATGAGATCTTCGATGTTCATGGTGCTGCTTCTCTCGGCGTCATTCTTCTTCTTCAACATTTCGTCGGCGTATCTGGCCAGATAGTCAGAGGTCCGCGATGGGACTCTTGGGTTGGGAATGGCGATGGCATTGACGTTGATGAAAGCAGAACATGCTGTATCAAGCGACTTGACAAAGTAGTCGCTGAATCCAAACGATGTGGCCACAACGTTGGCAAACTTATTGTAGACGCTCACCATGGTGCGGATGTATGATCCAGCATCAACCTCGGGCTTTCTGCCCTTAACAGGCTCGGCAGCGTCGATTTTGGCCTTGAGTTCGACAATGGCCTTCAGGCCCTGCTGTTTGACGTAGTCTTCAAAATTGTTGAGCAAAGGCTCGAGGGTGGTAGGAACCCTGGAAAGTAAACCATACAATTTCTTGACGTCGTCCAGTCTTACCTGGTCCAGCAGCGGATGTAATTGAGCGTTGATCTCCTCCGAATGTGACCAAATCAAAACGTTGTTGAGACAGTGATTGAGAGGCTTCTTGGTGTGGTCATCCAGTAATGCAGTGATACGAGTGTTTTCCTCCGACAACCTCGCCTCCGCCTTGGTGATGTAATCCACCACGGAGTTGTTCTGGAGAAACTCCCTGGATTCCTTGCGATAAAAGTTCTCCGTCTCACGCAAAAACGGCGTTTCAAATGCGCTCATGTAAATCGACAAGTTCTTCTTTCTGAAGTCAGAAAGCTCAAATCCAAGCGAAACAAAAGATTTAATAGCAACCTGGATATCGGTGTTGACCCCAGCCTTGCCTAATCTCTGATCTTCGATGATATCCAAGATCTCCCTCACCAATTCCTCCTGGTGCTCATCAAAAACATAGTCTCTCCATGTCAAGAGACACAGTGTGTTAACATCGTAGATATCGCCTCTTCCGGCGGCCTTTTCTTTGGGGATCCAGAACCTGTTCAGATAGTCCATAACATCGGCCAAACGCTCTGATCCGATGATGAACCTCCTCCACCGCCTGACGTAAAAGTGCAAAAACGTCTCATTACTGCTCTTGCTCATCTCCTGAACGTAGCGGATAAGAAACTTCCGCAGCCGATTGTAAATCTCTCCGCCCACAAGCTCAATTCGGCCTGCTTCGTTCTGCTCACGCGATCTAGTGGTGCAATAGTCAAAGATTGCAGTGTATATGTTGGTGTACATGCGAATGCCGAGATCTGCACTGAGATCATCTCCGAGAATTGTCGATAACCCGGGCTCAACAAAAGCCCACGTATCGTTTATGTTGTCTGAATCTGGTAGTTTTTCGGTCATGATGTACGGCTAACCATGGGTTGCGATGTCGTGATCTGGGCAAGCCTCTTGGGTGTTTTATCAAACTTACAATTCAAACGACACACACGGAACGATCCCCAATGCTAACGACACTCAAAAACCAGCAAGCCAGGAGCAATACGCGTAATGGAACTGTAAAGACTGTAAAGGATGACGACAGAGTTCAGATGGGAGGCGCCAGCCACAGAGTAGTGGGCCAGCAGGCCAGCTGTGGCTGGGGCAAAATATTGGGGCTGGTGGAGTTATGCGCAATCTGAGACATAACATCATGAATTTATACGGAAATATATATTTGTTTTGAATCATAATTGCAATTATCAGATAGTCTTATTCAACTCTATTTTGGTTGAGTGTTGTCCATTTCGGTTTGTCATTATTCGTCATAATGTCTTGCTTTTTCTGCTCACTTCAACCTGCCGGGCCTGACGTGATTTTTCGAAAAGATTTGAACCACACGGAAGATGCTCACAGTAAAAACAAGCACCCACATGCAAAGTATGATGAATAGAAACGCCGCCAAAGTCCTTTGTCTGTCGCAAACAGACATTGAAGTGGTTTCGGTTGATGCTGCGGTGCCTACTTCACACACCCATCTGTTGTCGTAAAGTGTGTTGAACGCCAATGCCAGATTCGCAGAGGAAAATATGATAAACAGGAGGTCCAGCAGAATGAGTCTGATTTTCGCGGTGGGGTCTCTCAGTCCCAGAGGCTGACTGGTGAACTCGTCATATGAGATGTAGCACAGGTAGATAATTGCACATGATTGGACGCACAGCACCATAATAGAACTGGGTTGCTGCGGAACATCAAAGTTCCGGGTGGAATATTCAATTCTTCCAGCCAAACCCAGTGCAATGACCGATAGGGCAAATGTGAACTGCCGTAGCAACAACGGCACAAACGAGTTCGTCAACAGTATTTGGAACAGCGCTGGCTTCCAATCTTTCCGCTTCTCTGGCGACATCCAGTATCGCGCTTTTGAACGAAGATCAAATATTCTTGTGAACACATAGCCTCTTTTCCGCTTGGAATTCTCTTCCTCTTCTCCGTATTCCGACTCCACATCACTATTTAAAGCCCGCATCAACCGTCTGTCCCCACCCCATTTCTCTTCCAAATTCGGTATTTCATACGGGAAAGTGTCTTCATGTGTCACCAAGTCTCCCGAGTATGCCTGCCTCTCGTTGATGGTGCTTAATAATTGTCTCCAGTCTCCCTTCATGCTTTCCACGAACGGATCTTCGTTGCTCTCAGCTTGCTCTCCATCCTTAAAATGCGGTTTGCTCAACCTGTCCAGCACATACATCGGTACAGGCTGTAAAACTTGTCGATACTGTGGTTTATGGTCGCTCATCACTTTAGAACCGAACTCGTGTGGAGCTTCAGACAGTCTTGTTCCATCTGATTGGGCGCTTCCAGGCTGTGCGGATACCGTCGCTCCCGCGGTCTCGGATGGCGGTTCTGAACTGGATGGCACACTGGAATGTGTAAGCATCTATGCGAAGAAACCTCTAAAGAGATGAAACAGAGGCGTTGGATGGAGATACTTCGAGAGTTTGTTTGAGTATGGGAGCGGCCTCAATGCGTGAGGCTCTTCGACTCTAATTCTGCCAATTGGTAGCGGGTAATCGGTGCAAGCGAGAGAAGATGAAACGAGATCTGGCAATCCGGGTAATGGTATTTGCGGATGAAATATTTGGGTTGATCGCTTGTCTAAGTGTCTTTATGAGGAGCTTTTATGGAGTAGATTTGCTTTATTTGTGGTTCTTACAGTAACTGGCGGAATCATTGTGCGTTCTTTTCTGTGTGATAACCAAAGATACGCCGCATGTTTACGTCATCCATCAGCATTATCTTTGAAGGCTTGAATTCAATCCTAAACAGAAATATGGAAATACCCATTTTTCGGAGAAAGGACCTACTACAGAAAAGTAATTGAGAAGAGTTTAACTTGATTGACTCAAGGCATACGGGAAGCAAGGTATGGCCATCAGAGCAGTACATCAGGGCTTTATAAGGAGTGCTCATTCGCAGTGATTACCAAAAGCCAGATTGACATTCGGCCATGAGAAACAAAAGTTCCTAGGAGGAAGATAGGCATATAAGAAAGTCTAAGGGTCAAGTCAGAGATATAGAACCTTCAAGCTGTGAATGAGTAGCAGGCATTCCTTTTCGCATGAGCCGCACCATCAAGAGATCCCACGAATGCTCTTCTAATGAAAGTCTACCTGCTCGTTTGGACGAACCTTTTTGGACCCGGAAATCTGGTTTGTAAAGTTTGATAAGAAACTTCCCTGAGCTATATAATGGAAACCTCGAACACCACCAGGACTGCAGGTCCGCCATTTGTTTCACCCTCAAATTTCACTCCACCCATGACCTTCACTGAATGCTTCCTGTTCAAGTCCAAAAGTCACGTATTCCGAAGCTTTCGGGAAAAACAAACCACTGTCAACTCCCATTCAACGCGATACCTTACAATCTCTTCTTTAGTCTTCGTTTGGACCCAGACAGACCAACTATAACGATTAGATAGCGGAGTGCGTGCACCGACTCAGCCTTGAGATTGGAGGCGTGACACGCAAGAGAGGCCACCATACTAAACAGCATGGAAGCCAGATCTCAAACTTTGCTACCTTCCAACCGATTTTTCCAAGAGTTTTTACAGACAAAGTTGCATTTTCTAGACAATTGATCAGATGAACATATCCAGCATACCGAAGTTAGGCGTGGTGGCTGTTTCGGCCAGACGTGTGGCAAGGTTGCCATCTGCCATACACTATCACCAGCTAGGCCTTAGCCAGCATGGATGTCTCTACAACAACCAACAGCACAGATTTGGATCTTCGGTGGCAAAATACAGCAATATTAAGGACTTGCCCATATATCTTGTGGCGATACCATTGACATCCACCAAGAGCTACGTTTACTGCAAGCACACCAAGAAAGCATTGCCGGCAGGCAAGGAGCCGTTAGATGTGAAAGCGGCAAGTTGGGCAGCAAAGGCCTGGAAGAAAATGGAGGATTCGGACAACAAGATCAATGTTGCAATTGTGGGCTTTGTTAAGAGGATGCTGGACAGAATTCCGTGGGACGAGGGATCATTGCGTTCGATTCCATCCCAGAACTCGATTGTTCGCGAGCTCAAATCGAATGAAGATGGTGTGAACATTTTGGGAAGTACAAGTGATCTCACGGTGAAACCTTCCGTTGTGGATCTACACTCCATATCCTCGGATCAGCTGGAGAAGATCCCTCTGTTCTATCCGAAGGGGATGGTAACGCAGTCAAAGCTAACGGAACAACTGAAGCAGAATGCAATTCTGGGCGAGAGTCATCATAAGAAATACCTACTGTATTCGCTTGTGCTTTTGCCGTTTACTCTGCCGGTTGCATTGCTTCCTGTAGTGCCCAATGTGCCTGGATTTTACGTTGCATACAGAGCTTGGTGTCACTTCACGGCCCTGAGGGGCGCAAGATACCTCAGCTACCTAATTGGACTTCCGCCTTCCACCACCGGAGTCCATTTGGAATTTATAGAGGTGGAAGGTCTTTCTGATCTGTACTTGAACACCAAGGACGAGCTGACCAAAGCCAATGTGCAGACCTATGTTGAGCCTGCCGTGACCTCCACGGACTCCGCCTCAACCGTTGTTCTTGCTGAGGACACTATTGAGTCCATTGCTGCCAAATTTGGTGCTCCCGAGCTCAATGCGGCGTTGCTTACTGCCTTGCACCAGGAAGTTGGCAAGCTTAAGAAGACTAAGCCGCACGAGGGTTAGTAACCCTTGATAAAGCCACGTGTTTTATGAAGTGATGGGCCCTTCTAGAGAGAAGGGTGGCTGACCCGACAGCAAATGGCAGTCATCGTCGACGTCCTCTTCTTCGCTCTTCCCCCTCTTCTCTCTTTCTTCCTCCTTTCTTCTCTTCTTTTCTTAACTTTATTGAAACACTCATCATGAGAGCTAAATGGAGAAAGAAGAGAGTCAGAAGACTCAAGAGAAAGCGGCGGAAGGTGAGAGCTAGATCAAAATAAGCGGACGGTTTCAATTCGAATCTCGTCTGTAGTGTGACTGCCTAGAACACCAGTGATTGGTTTTCTGAGCATCATGGCTCCTCACCTTCTGCTCAATTGTCTTTCTATTCTCATACGTGTCATTGCCTAACATGCGTTTTCCAAATTTGGTTTTTCGAAGGGCATTGATGCTCCTGTTTGATATATGAGGCTTGAGAGCCAGTTGCTAGGTGAATGCGTTGTGATTATCATGAAGCCGCAAAAGGTTGTTGGTTTACTAAGTGGTTGTGCTACTTTTGAGTTCATTTGTTTCACGTGAACGGTCTATGTTCTTATCACCTTAATAACGTTAAAAAGCGTCCGCTTAGGACAGTGAATGCATTGCTTGCAATCATTCCTTGAAAAAAATATGATTCTGTAGCGGTAAACGGATGTCGCCCTTTCATTAACTCCGGCAATCCCCACCCACATAAATTGTTCGCCCGTCCAGTGCACCTTTCAATCGTTCTCGTCGACTGGTTACCGACCCGGCGACAGGTTTCCCCAATATCGTGTACTTACCGATTATCGCCGACCCGGCACGGAATGACAGATGACCTCCAAAGCAGCCACCTAAGGAAGGATCGGGGTCCTCGAGCAAGAGCAGTCAGCTTTCTAATCTTTGGACGTCAATCAGACTTGAATCGAGAAAACTGCTGCACGTTTCATCTCTCTGATTGTCTAGCTTAATAGTGCAGAGATACAAACATGGTATGTATTTTACACTGGCGGAAATTCCAGGTGTACTCTTAGCCCCTTTCTGGATGCAACGAAGACGTTCTAGTGCTCCTTGGGCTGTTGCGCCAGAATTTTCTCCCTTCTGAAACCCAATTGGCCAATTAGATATGTTACTAACCCAATTCTAGGCTGGTGCTCTTGAGAATGCTCGTAAGGAGCTGAAGAAGCTCAGTCTCGACGCTGAAGAATCGCAATATGGCCAGATCTACTCGGTCTCTGGTCCGGTGGTCGTAGCCGAAAATATGATTGGTTGTGCCATGTACGAGCTGGTTAAGGTTGGACACGATACCTTGGTTGGTGAGGTCATCAGAATTGATGGTGACAAGGCGACTATCCAAGTTTATGAAGAGACTGCTGGTGTCACTGTTGGTGATCCAGTGCTCAGAACTGGTAAGCCTCTTTCTGTCGAATTGGGACCGGGTTTGATGGAAACCATTTACGATGGTATTCAGAGACCTTTGAAGGCCATTAAGGAGATGTCTCAGTCTATCTATATCCCAAGAGGTATTGATGCTCCAGCTCTATCCAGAACCGTCCAGTACGACTTCAAGCCTGGTAATCTGAGTGTTGGTGACCATATCACCTCGGGAGATATCTTTGGTAACGTGTTTGAGAACTCTTTACTTTCCGACCACAAGATCCTCCTTCCTCCAAGAGCCAGAGGTACCATCACATCCATTGCCGAGGCAGGTTCCTACTCTGTCGACACTCCAATTCTGGAGGTTGAGTTCGAGGGCAAGTCATACTCCTACTCCATGATGCATACCTGGCCGGTGCGTGTTCCTAGACCTGTCGCCGAAAAATTGTCGGCGGACTATCCGTTGCTTACAGGCCAAAGAGTGTTGGATGCCCTGTTCCCTGTTGTTCAGGGTGGTACTACATGTATTCCAGGTGCTTTCGGCTGTGGAAAAACTGTCATTTCGCAATCGTTGTCAAAATATTCTAACTCTGATGTTATCATCTACGTTGGATGTTTTGCCAAGGGAACCAAGGTGCTGATGGCAGATGGTACCGACAAGCCAGTCGAGAGAATTGCAATTGGTGAAGAAGTCATGGGTAAAGACGGTACTCCAAGATCTGTTATTGCTCTTCCAAGAGGAAAGGCTACGATGTACGAAGTCCGTCACACTACCCAACACCAATCGGCAGACGATGCTGAGGGATTGATGAACTACGTGTGCTCTGACCATCACAAGCTGGTTCTTCGTACTCCTCAACACGTTAACCTGACCACTCACCAGCTCAGAGGTAAGATGTACACCAGTGTTACTTATTTCGAAAAGGTGGCTACTGCTGTCGGGGAAATTGTTAAGAAGAAAACAAGGACTTATCAACATGATATTCATGGTGGTGCAGCCGGTGCCTTGAGAAAGGCTGAGCTTTACGCCTCTGATATCAGTACCGAACCAATTGACTGGACTATTGAGGCTAAAGACTACAAGAATCTCGGATACTTTGTCAAGAAGTCCTCCTACCAATTGATTAACCCAGTTCATCTTGAAACTGGAAAGTTGGGTAAGACTCTCGAAAGCTACGGTTTTTCCAAAGATCTGGCTCCACAAATGGCTTACCTCCTCGGTTCCTGGGTTGGTGACGGTTACATGACTCGCTCAATGTTTTCTCTTGATCCATTGGACACTCAGTACTCCGAGCGTATCAATGCTTTCGGTGAGGAATTCGGATTGGTTGCTTCCACTGCCGAACACCACCACCGTTACTACAAGACCAACGAGGCTGAGGAAGTTGAGGCTTCTAAATTGACTGAGGCTGCAATTGCTGAGGATGGAGCTTTAGTTTACGAAGGTGATCTTCCAGGTGACCCAACCGAACAGGACCTCATTGAGGAGATCGAAGCTTCTGAGGATTCAAGACCCTCATCTTCTGGGTCTGCAGTTTCGGAGCATTCTTGGGATGAACGTGGTGACCTATCTGTCATGTTGCGTCCTATCAGACAGTCTGGTGACAGTGTTCTGCGTCCAAAGTTGAATGTAGGAAATGTTTTCTGGGATGTTGTCAAATCATTCGGTGTTAGAAAAGTCTCTGAACATGACAATGGTGACAGTGTTGAAGTCCACTACTCTAAACACGTTCCAACTCACTTGTCCAACGATGACATTTCTGTCAGAGAACATTTCATTGCTGGTCTGATTGACTCCGATGGGTATGTTAAAACTGACAACGACTCTTACTCTGCCACAGTTACTACTATCTACAGTGGTGTTTCGGAGGGTCTTGTTAGACTCGCTCGTTCGCTGGGTATCAGAGTTTCTGTCACAGTTGAGAAGGCCCATATCGACAAATCGGGTGTAAACCATCGTTTGAACTACCGCGTTTTCTTGAGTGGTCCAGCACTTTTGGGTGTTCTCAGAAACTGTTCTCTTGATAGAAAGAGAGCTGAATTCAAGGAGTTCACCAGAGAGGCCGTTCCTTTCTACTTCACCCTTGAGGAGAAGCCAGAGGCCGACTACTACGGTGTCACTCTTCCAGATTCTTCCGATAAGGAGTACTTGCTGTCTTCTCTGGCTCTTGTGCACAACTGTGGAGAACGTGGAAATGAAATGGCAGAAGTCCTTATGGAGTTCCCAGAGCTTTTCACCGAGATTTCTGGAACCAAGGAGCCAATCATGAAGCGTACCACCTTGGTCGCCAACACCTCCAACATGCCTGTCGCCGCCAGAGAGGCCTCTATCTACACCGGTATCACTCTTGCAGAGTACTTCAGAGATCAGGGTAAGAATGTTTCCATGATTGCAGACTCGTCTTCTAGATGGGCCGAGGCCTTGAGAGAAATCTCTGGTCGTCTGGGTGAAATGCCTGCTGATCAAGGTTTCCCTGCCTACTTGGGTGCCAAGCTCGCCTCTTTCTACGAAAGAGCTGGTAAGGCTGTTGCCCTAGGTTCCCCAGACAGAATCGGATCTGTGTCCATTGTTGCTGCTGTTTCACCAGCAGGTGGTGATTTCTCGGATCCTGTCACCACCTCCACCTTGGGTATCACCCAGGTGTTCTGGGGTCTTGACAAGAAGCTGGCTCAGAGAAAGCATTTCCCATCCATTAACACATCAGTCTCGTACTCGAAGTACACCAACGTTTTGAACAAGTACTACGACTCTGAGTTCCCCGAATTCCCAGCCTTGAGAGACAGAATCAGAGAGATCCTGTCCAATGCCGAAGAGCTGGAACAGGTTGTGCAACTGGTGGGTAAGTCTGCCCTTTCTGATGCAGACAAGATCACGCTGGATGTTGCCAACTTAATCAAGGAGGACTTCTTGCAGCAAAACGGTTACTCCACCTACGATGCCTTCTGTCCTATCTGGAAGACCTACGACATGATGAGAGCCTTCGTGGGCTATTACGACGAGGCCCAAAAGGCTGTCGCCGGAGGAGCCCAGTGGTCCAAACTCGCAGAGGCTACTTCGGATGTCAAGCATGCAGTTTCTTCGGCTAAGTTCTTCGAACCAAGCAGAGGTGAAGCCGAGTCGAAGCGTGAATTTGAAAAGTTGGTAACGAACATTGGTGAAAGATTTGCCGAGGCCGCGGAATAAGGAGCTGCACATTCTTAGATTGTTCTCATTTCTAGTTTTATAAAAAGTAGGCTACAAAAAAGACTAGCCATTGAATTTGATAGAAGTAGATCAACAGAAACAGTACCAGGATCTCGCTTCGACATGGGAATACTGCTGGTCCTTGCCAAACTGCTCTAGCACAGTCTCGGGATCAAATGGAGAGGCAGTGTATGTTCTTGGTCTCATGGGATGAAGTTCTGAAAGTTCTGAACTGTCTTGGGCTTCAACTAGCTCACTTCTGGATAGAGGGAAGCTTGGTCTGAAAATGCTTGATGGTGGAAGAGTAGTCAACTCTGAAAACTTCTGCTTTTCTAGAGGAACGAAGAAGGAGTCAGAAGAGTTAGGAGGCATTGCTTGGTTCAGACCTTGAACCCACTCGTTGGTTGACATTGTGCTAGAGTTGGAGGTGTTTTTGTGATTGGGCTCGTTTTCTGAAATTTCAACAATTTCACCAAGTTCTGAAAATTTCACAAAAATGTTAGTAAACGTGAAGGCAGGACAAAGGCATATGAATGAAAAAAAATTTGCATTTCAAATCAAGCCTTTCTCAACCGAAAAACAGCGTGTTTCTTACGTGTGACATCTGTAGCCTTTGCTTCGAGCTGCCTACTCGAACCCTCTTGCATCCGGTTTGTTCTCTGAAGATGCCGCTTTAGCACCTCCGAATCACTCGTGCTCAAACTCCTCGAGGGCACACCGTGATCACTAATTATTCCTTGAAGTTGTGTCGGAATTTTGATCTGATAGGGATGATGGCCTCTTAGAGCATCATCCACATTGGCCTGCGGTACTGGCGGCCTCCATCTAACAAGCCTTTCCTCCATGGCAGCCAGAAACCAATCGCTGGGGGGAAAAATCCGCGAGTCCTGAATCTGGATAATTCTTGATCGCAGAGACTTAGTTCTGAGTAATGTTTCTGGATCAACGTGATATGGCGGCTCATGGGGTTCGCCTAGGTCTTCTTCTATGGGACTAGGAGAGCTTTCATTTGTCCCCGAATTCTCTTTGCGAAACTGATGAACATCTTCTGCTGTTGTGCAATGTCTGCTACGTAGTGGCCATGAGACAGGGTCAACTCGGTCGTTTTGCGAGACTATTGGCAATAGTCGAGGTCTAGCTGAAGAGTTGGCCGAACTTGAGAAGGGAGAGACGTGGATTGCCGGTGAGTCCAGCCTCGGACTGGCACAATTTCCAAAGTCGCCTGACTCTGGCCCAAGCACTTCTATTTCTTCTGCATTCATTGAAAATCTTTGCAGAACCTGGAATATTTGAGAAGCGCTTTCTGTTCCTCCAAACACACGTTTAGGTATTAGACGCTGACGTGCGGCTCAGAGAATAAGAAGTGCGCCGCCCAATGACATCACAGGTTAGGGGCACTCTCACGCGGGGTTGATTCTCTGGGGCAGGATTTCAGGTTGAAGGTGGCACTGGAAGAGTGTATCCACGCAGCAGATTGCCAGTTTGCGGATTTCTGTAGTCAATTGCGTTGTTTGTTTGGGCTGAAGGAAGAATTCACAGTAGAATCTTTGGCTAGACACGGCTGCCGACTGCTCCCTGAGATCGCCGTAGGACCTGCGGTAGACCAGCTGCATTTTGATTATATCACCAAAAAAAACCGGTTCAAGACTATCTAACTACTCACTTCTATCCAAGAATCTCAAACCCTTTATTTGATACTCCAAAATAATCATTAAATCCAAACTCTACACACATTTTGAGCTGGCACTTTCTTCACGTGACTTGATCTGCCTTTTACTGTCGTGTACGTAACTAAAATTCAACTCAACTCCAAGCAGTCGGGCCAGTGACGGAACACCCTTTCATCCTCCTTTTTGTCCATCATCTCTCAGGTTCCATACAACAAGGATTGATCAGAAGATATACGGAGCTTGACGAGCCCGTTTCAATCAGCGCATTTTGAAAATTTGATTTGTTCGAGTCGGCTCATACAAACGTCTACCAGACACGTCCGCTTCATCCACCAGTTGGCCACATAGCTTGTCGAACGAGTTCCACACCACCTTCAAACATACGCCGGAGGTTTCAATCTTGATTTATACTACCGATTGAATTACCGAGACGAAAATTCGTGATTACAACGCGGATCCACTTGAGCTGAGAAACCCTGCCGCTTTTTGAACAAGCCGGTAAACAACAGTCTCGTGATCGCACCAACAGAGCACGACCAGTGAGTACAACACATAAGAGTGCATACAAAATGGACATAGATACAGACGTCCAGATGGAAGACGCCGTTACGGCTCATGATGACAGTCTTGTTGATGATGACCACAACTCATCTTCTTCCGAATCGTTTGATTTCTCGATGAACCAGAAATATTCGCGGGCAAATGAGGCCCCTGGGTCGAACATCGACACCTTGGATGCATGGATCGCCCAGCTTAGCGAGTGCAAGCCTTTGAGTGAGGAGTCAGTGAAGAAACTGTGCAACATGGCCATCGATGTTCTCAAGTACGAGGAGAACGTCCAGCCAGTGAACGTTCCTGTCACGATATGTGGTGACATTCACGGTCAATTCCACGACTTGATGGAACTGTTCAAGATTGGAGGTCCATGTCCGGACACGAACTATCTGTTTATGGGTGACTACGTTGACAGAGGTTACTACTCTGTCGAGACTGTGAGTTATCTGGTTGCCATGAAGGTGAGGTATCCTAAGAGAATCACCATTCTGAGAGGAAACCACGAATCCCGTCAGATAACACAGGTTTACGGATTCTACGATGAGTGTTTCCGCAAATACGGCTCTGCAAGCGTATGGAAACTATTTACTGATCTGTTTGATTACTTTCCCATCACCGCCCTCGTGGAGAACAAAATTTTCTGTCTCCACGGTGGACTGTCCCCAATGATTGAAACAATTGACCAGGTTAGAGAGCTGAACAGAATCCAGGAAGTGCCACACGAGGGTCCTATGTGTGACCTTCTGTGGTCAGACCCGGATGACAGAGGCGGATGGGGAATCTCGCCCAGAGGTGCCGGTTTCACCTTTGGCCAAGACATCAGTGAGCAGTTTAACCACACCAACGATCTTTCACTGGTGGCCAGAGCTCACCAGCTTGTGATGGAGGGTTATTCGTGGTCACACCAGGATCTCGTGGTGACCATCTTCAGTGCTCCAAACTACTGCTACAGATGCGGAAACCAGGCAGCCATCATGGAGGTTGACGAGTCTCACGAGAGGAACTTCTTACAGTACGACCCCAGTGTGAGACCGGGCGAACCCACAGTGACAAGAAAGACGCCAGACTACTTCCTATGAGTAAAGAACATGATAAAGTGAGATTGCCGCACAAACAGAAAGAGGGCATTCATCATCGGCACAGCCCGTCATTCTGCAACTTTCCACACACCTTGATCTATGTTTCGTCCGTTTTAGTTCAGTTGGTTCCATTTTGTTGTTCTGATCACTTTCTACATTCATTTGTTTATTTTTTAATTGAAACCATTGTTATTTGAATAGACAGGCAAAGGCTGAGCTTTATAAGCCTGACACCTTCGACAACTCCAGTTTAGCAGCTTCAGCTGTCGCTTTTTTTTATAGCTTTGCACCCAATTTTTTTGCCCGATCAAGTGCAATATCGCACATCGCTTCAAATGCCTCTCGCCTCTCAAGGCCAACATCTCCACGGTCTATGCGTTTCCTCATGTTCTCCATGATACTGGCCCTCGACCGGCCATTTACAAACACCACGTATCTCAGCCCGGGGAACACAGCCTCGTATTCTTCATTCAACGAAACGAGTTTCTCTGTTTCCTCCGGAGAGGATGCTGCCAGAGACTTTTGTTCAGACGAAGAGTGCGATGACAGCTGCTGCTTCTGGGGACCCAACCTAGGGTGAGCCGCAATGATACGGTTGATCCGCTGGAAATCTGACCCCTCCAATAGTTTCAAAAGCAAACTTCGGGCTGCCTCGATGAGATTCACATAAGAGGTGTGATTCTGGTTGAATAGCTCCGGAACAAGATAAGAAGTGAGTGTTTCGCATTTTTCAAACAGATGCGTGAGAAGCTGTACCTTGGCCTGGGTGTCCAGTGAAGTGATGCTTGATATTGGTGGTAGAATATAATTTGACATGAAGGATTGTGAAATATGCGTATGAATGGTTGTATCTGGTTATATCTAGGAAAAAATTCCGGAAGTATAGGCTACTGGACTAAGAAGAATGCTCAACTGTTCCTGCTGCCATTTTCCAGATTTAAGATGGCATGCCTTTGAGGCTGCTATCGGAGCGCCGGCGATGACCGAAGCCGCTGCCTGAGCTTCAGCACACAAACGGACAACCGATAACACGCCAATGTTTTCCAAACGAAAAACAAATGGGTGGTTTCAAAAACATCTCTTCAGTTTATTAGACCTTTAGGAAAAAATTTGGTTTTTTTAGCATTAAGTTTGGCCATTTGGGCGGTGGTTAAGAGATTTTTCAGATTTTAAAGATCGGAGTGTGCACGACCTGGCGATATACGCGTCTGCTCTCCAGTGCCTCCATTGACAGATGCTGAATAAACGTAACTCACCTACCACCGAGGAAACCATTGCTATAGAACGATATGTCACAGGAAGACGATTTGATCCCAGAGGATACTCCTGGATTTGTTGTTGGGGAGAAGAAGACAATCGAGGAGTACGCGAAGTTGGACGCGGAGGACGAATCGCTGGCCAAATGGAAGGCCTCCCTTGGTATCACCACCGACACCTCGGAACTTTTGCCTGTTGCCGCTGGAGACAAGCGCAGGCTCGTAATCTTGGAGATGGTAGTCGATGTTGAAGGTCAGGACCCGATTATCGTGGATTTTTCACGCGACTCAGCTGCCCAGATCGAGAGCAAGAAGCCCCAAATCAAGATCAAAGAGGGCTCCATCTATACGCTCAAAATCAAGTTCCGCGTGCAGCACGAGATTGTCACGGGAGTGAAGTATCTTCAGGCCGTGAAGAAAGCCGGAATTACCGTGGACAGGGTGGAAGAGCCCTGCGGGTCGTTCCCTCCAAACACTGTGAACAAGCCTTTCCACGAGAAACAGTTTCCCGAGGTGGAGGCACCCAAGGGGATGTTGGCAAGAGGCTCGTACTCTGCGGTGTCAAAGTTTATTGATGATGATAAGACTGTTCATTTGGCATTCCCATGGACGTTACAGATCGTCAGGTGAGGTCTTGGAGGCATTTAAGGCTGGTGGAGCCTAAGGCTAAGGTTACTAATAAACGTTGATAGTTCATTTATAGGTAGTCTAAAGACACACATGTGTTGTGGAACCATAGATGAGCATTCTAGAGAGTTTTTCAAGCCGATTTAGAAAAGACAGAGTAAGAGAATATACGATCATTCTCGAAATACTTTGTGAGCACCTGGAAGCATTTCTGAGTATTTCTGACTCGATAATGTCCAAACATCTCCTAAACCCACCCGCTTCCCTTCTGTCCACTCCCGTTCCGGTAAATGACGATGTACACTCAATGACTTTGGTGTTTTTGCCCAGAATCGATCCCCAGCGTTGCGATGTCCTCGGTCGCACGCTCGAGATCGGCCTGGTACGGCGGCAGAGACCCCGGATGCACTGGCAATCCAGGGTATCCCGGGAGAACTCCAGACCCGTTGTAGTACTGCGGACCTCCCGACCCGTTCTTGGGATATGTCTGCGGAGGCTGTGGGTAGTAATAGTAGGGTTTTCCGCCCCGTCCTGATCCACGACGACCATTCCTCTTGGGCCGGGTGTCATACGCGTAGCCATAACCGGAATATGCCGCTGGATAATAGGCAAATTGCGGCGGCACCATCGGTGGATACTGAAACTGCTTACTCTGCCCCACGGGAGCGGTATGTGGAGGGATCTGCGGTGGGTAATAAAAACTCGGCTGGAAAGGGTACATTGGATAGCCGCTGTCGTTACCATTGAGCTCTTCCCTGTCTTCCTCTTCTTCCTCCTCTTCCTCGTCGCCATTTTCAAAAATACGCTCCCTGGCACGCTGATATCGCTCTTCTTTCGATAACCCGGGATCAGCAGAGGACGTCGATGGGGCTTCCGCAAGCGCGTCGACGTTTGAAGCTAGAGGGTCCACATTGGAACCTTTCCTCATGATCTTGAACTTTTTCTCTTCCTTCTTCACAGCAGGACCACTATTCGAAAAATAGGCCTCTCCCAGCTCGTTCGGAAGATCTGCAAGTTTCGGCCTGTTTAGTTTCTCGACAGCGTTTTGCTCGGATTCGCCGCCTATCGACGGGACGCTCAAGCCGTCCGCGGCTATCGGCTTCGAATTGTTCACCATCGATGTGTTGTTCTTGAATATCACCATGGAACACGCGTCTTTCAGTAAAATGTGTCCTAACGTGTAGTACTCGGCAATCTGATGGGTCAAAAGCCGATAGTAAGAGTTCAGCGGGTTCAGTCTCCACGAATCGGAGGCGGGGGCCTTGATGAACTCAATAAGGTCCTTCTCCAGATTGAGTATGAAATGGCGATCGTTGGGGTTATCATTGAATAATGCGGTATAAAGAATCGGCGTAATCCTGTATTTCTCGCAGATCTTGGACAGGATTGGGTCGTGCTGTGGGGTTGAGTTCAACGGCGGCTTGTAATTTGCATTGTTCGTCAGCCGCGGATGCCTCAGCTCTTCCGAGGAGTCTTCGGAGGTCATGTGGGACTCGGCAGTATCGGCAATTGCAATTGGTGCAACAGCTCTCGAATTGTGGCTAAAAAGCTCTTGTGAAAGACGTGATCCGCAATTCTGCAGGGAGTAAAGAGGGAACTCTTGATCATGATAAATAGCCTTGGGCTCTTCAGGCGCACTATTTGTCCGAGTCCACGACCCCTCCCCCGCGCCTGCGCCGGGCTGACTTAGGCTATTTTCGGTGAGATCCTCGGGAGTCATAATAGGGTTGGGGACGTTGAGTTTGAGGTATCATGGGTTTTCAGACTGGGACTTATGGGCGCTCGACCCAGGCTGGATAGTATGCAGGTACTCAGGAGGGTGTGAAGTCTAGAGGGTACCGAGCCGGCTAATAGTGTGGGGTGGTTAGCTGAGATTTGGAAACTCAGCTAGGGTGTATCAGGTGAGTTTAGGATTTCTGTACCAAAATTGCGGTCATTGCAGTGTTAAATTGAGGCTATTATATGAATGATCATCGTCGCCATCGAAGTGGATCCACATCATTATTTTACCATGATGGGAATTAGAGACCTGGTGCAGTCGATGCCGCACTCTACTCCATATTGGTGGGTACACCGACTCAGTTTTGGCTCTAGCCAGTAAGGATCTTTCTAAGATCCATGGTTTTGAAATGCGACAACTTTATCCAGAATCTGAATGTTTACGGCGCCATTGGCGCAGATAGAACGTTATCGTCAGACAACTGGTACTCCTTTGGAGCTGGACCCTGCACACCACATCAGATAAGCCCCATGAGGTACACCACCTAAGTCAAACCTTTCGACTCAAAACATAATCTGGAACCTCTTCTAGACTATTGTGTATTAACATTATCCCAGAACCCTGCACTTATAATAAAAACTCTCGATCTAACTCTCTTTGCCTATCATTCTGCCACTTTCTGTCGCTTTCTGAAAAGTCACGTGACCAAGTTACCGATGTGCCAGCACACTACCTCCAGAGGCGAATACAATCATTGATAGGATCAAGAACTCCTGCCTGGCTACGTGTTTGTTCCCACTCTGTTGTTGAACTAAAGCGAAGATCATGAGTTCGGGCAACCCATCTGATGATGTAAGTGATTACGGAAAGGGTTTTGATTTGTCCATGGAGATGACTGGTTAATTAGACTCGGTTTACTAATGCCCACAGATACGGGCCAAGAGACTTGCTCGGCTTGTCAGCCAGCCAGCGCAACCCCGTGTTGTCACTGAAACGCCCAAAGCACCCATTGAATTAGCTGAAAGGGCTGGAACACCCAAAAAAGTGGATCAGCCACCAGCAGCGGAGCCAATTCCAGCGCCGCCAGTGGCCCCAGCGTCTGTTCGTGAACCTGTTCAAGAATCTTTGGAGGTATGGACCACTAAACAATTAGAAAACATTCTAGAAGTGACCCTGGACTCGGAAAACACAAAGCTTCGCTTTATGGAATCAACTTATACAGAGCTGGTATCCGAAGACCGCGATCCGGTTCTGAATAAGGAGCTCATCGACACCGTCTTGCTTGAGCTTCTTACCGAACAAGGACTCGGAAGTTCACCACTGAAATACCTCCAGAATGCATGGTCTCGCGCCGTTAAAGCAAAAAGGTCAGTGAAGACCACAGACCCGCTAAGAAAGCAGAAACTGGAGGTGCTGGACGAGGTGGTGAGACTTACTACCAGCTACGGAGTTTTCTGTTACCAGCTTCCCTCGTTATTTGTGGACGAGCCACTGTTGCTCAACACGGTTGACTCGTTGCACCAGGGTGTGGACGAATTGGCTGATTTTTTGATTGAAATGGTGAACAGAGCGGTCGCGAATGACTCCTTGGATGAATTTTTGGAGGCAATAGTGCCTCCATTGTGTGCAAAACTCTACAACATGGACCTCAACAGCAGGGAGTATCTCAAAATGGTGACTGTGTTCCAATTACTGCTTTCTGAGAAGGCAGTGGCCCAGAGTTTCCATCTGATCCCGGGGTTTCATCCTGATGGAATTGCTGCTCCCGACTTTGAAAGACTCACATTGCTCGGTCCCCTTTTCCGAATCTCGCCGCTACTGTCTCAAGTTTCTCACGAGAACTACAAGGGCGAGCAGACAAAGATTCAACTCAATGTGATCCACGAATCTTTGCAGGCCGAACATAAGTTTCTCATAGATAGGCTCTTTTTCATCTCTGACAAGCTGGTTAGAGGTGGTGAGGCTTCCAGAAAGGCTTTTCTGGGATACCTTGCTGATATAGTGAACAAAAACCATCTCAGAAGAGGTGAACAAGCAAACCCAGCCGATGTGGCATCCAATTCATTCATGTTCAACATCTCAATGGTGTTGATCAGGCTTTCGGAGCCTTTTCTGTCCGCCAATTCTCTCAAGATCGACAAGATCGACCTGGATTATTTAGCTAAGAACAAGTTGATTGACTTGAAGGACGAGACTAGACTCTATGCTACTCTTCCCGAGGCTCACGAATACTATGAGAAGAACAAGTCTGAGGCCACTCCCAACTTCATATCCGACTGTTTCTATCTGACACTCAGCTATCTCAACTACGGAATTGGAGGCATCATCACCTACGAGAACAGGATTAAGTCTGCGCTCAAACAGATAAATGCCCAGCTAAAGCAGATGGAAAATGCCATATCGAAGTCGGCGAATCCAATGGTCGAACAGATGATGCGTGTTCGTCTCGACCCTCTTAAGAAGAAGCAGGAACACATGCGAGCCGAGAAGAATGCCATAGACATGGTATTTTCCAACCGTGATCTGCAACTCGAAGTGTTTGATGCTGTGGCCGGTGCATGTGCGTTTTTAATGCGGCTGATTGACCCGGGTCACTTGTACCCAAAATCCCCGTTGAAGATTCCTTTTGTCAATCTCGACGATAGTGTGGGGAAGATGGACGATCACGAGTATTTGCGAACTCTTGCTCCCGAGCCGTTCAAGTACTATCCGGAGTTCTTAGTTGAGGGTATCGTGAACTATTGCCATTTCATATCACGTTACAACAACCAGCCTCTGGTGTACAACAAGAGACTCGACACGTTTGTACAGTTTACGGTTGTTCTCTTGAGATGTCCAGAGCTGATGCACAACCCACACTTGAAGGCTAGACTGACTGAGGTGCTCTTTTTTGGAGCCTTGCAGACTCAGGATAAGAGACCCGGATTCATGATGGATATATTTACCGGAGACGCGCTAGTTTCGCAGAACTTGATTATGTCTCTGTTGGATTTCTACGTGATGGTGGAGAGAACGGGTGCCTCGTCTCAGTTCTACGACAAGTTCAACTCAAGATATCACATTTCCGTAATTTTGGAACAGTTGTGGACGTTTCCACAGCAGCGCGAGGGCCTCAAGAAAACCACAAAGAATGTCGACTTCTTTGTCCGTTTCGTGGCCAGAATGCTCAATGATACTAGGTATCTTCTTGATGAGTCTCTCAGCAAGCTTACTACTGTGGGAACAGTTCAGCGTGAGATTGAGGCCCGTGCTAGAGGAGAGCAGCCCACACTCGAAGATACAGACGAAGAGCTAGCCACAAACCTCACGACAGCCGAAGATCAGACCAAGTCATACATGCAATTGTCCAATAAGACGATAGAGCTATTTGCTTTGATGACAGCAGAGACGCCCGAGTCTTTTGTGATTGAAGAGGTCGTTGACCGTTTGGCAGGAATGCTGGACTACAATCTGGCAGCATTGGTGGGCCCTAAGTGCCGTGAGTTGAAGGTGAAGAACCCTGAACAGTACCACTTCAAGCCTCGCGATTTGTTATACAGGTTGTGTTCGATCTATATCAATTTGTCTGGCCAGGAACGATTCGTTCTGGCTGTTGCCCGGGACGCGAGATCCTTCGATGTGCAATATTTCAAGAAGGCGGTGTCGATTTTGTCACGGTACCAAAGTTCGTCTTCGCCAGCTTTCCTGGATTCTCTTATCAAATTCTCGGGAGATGCCCATAACGCTCTCGTGCAAGACGAGCAAGACGAGCAGGAGCTGGGAGAGATCCCAGACGATTTCCTAGATCCACTGATGTACACGCTTATGACCGACCCGGTCATTCTACCGGGATCCCACGTTACGATAGACAGATCCACTATCAAGGCACATCTTTTGAGTGACCCTACAGATCCGTTCAACCGTCTTCCTCTCAAACTGGAGGACGTTGTGGATGATGTTGAGATGAAGCAAAAGATCTTTGAGTTCAAGCGTGAGAGACGCGCTGCCAAGCTGAGTGAAAAAGATGGTGATGGGGATGTCAAGATGGAGTTATGAGATGAAGCTGGGGGAAAACAAGTGGATTTTGAAGAAAAGAGAATACGCATAAGGTTGAGATTGCAATGGAATGGAGCTTTGAAGTGAATCATTAATTTCCACTTATATGGCTTTTGATGAAGCCTTGAATGTGAACTGAAGCTTTCTGATAGTTATTAAATGACACTCCGAATGGGGCCTTAAAAGAGAGACTACAGATATAGCCATGAAAAGTAGATTTAGTACAGTCTTGGCTCTCGAGAGTCACCACTGACGTATCTGGGTGGTTTCTACGACCTCTACGACAATATATTTCAAAAGAATTAATATTTTTTCACCTTTCTAACATACTCCCAGACTTAGGCCTTGATGGCGAACTTCTTAGCAGGGTAGGCAATGTTGGCCTTTCTTTGCTTGTCAGTGATTTGGTTTCTCTCGAACTTGGTGAGCTTTCTTCTCAAAGCACGAGTCTTCTTGGCTCTCAAGTCCTTTGGCAGGTACTTCTTGCCGGCGTAGAAGGCTCTGACGGCCTCACGCTGTTGTAGGTTGATGACGGTCAAGACTCTAGCAATGTTCTTTCTGACAGTGTGGATCTTTGGCAAAGATGGTCTCTGCAACTTTTGGACCTTCAAGGAAGCCAATTCCTTCTTGAGGTCAACGAGCTGCTCCTCGAGTTGCTCCTTGGACTTTGTACGGAGTTCGTAAGCTTTGACACCGGCCTGTAATGCGTTAGTATTGGAGCTTGGTAAAATTTTGTTCGTTGTTGGACCCGGCACAGTTCCAGATAGAATCTTTTGATGATGATTATGAGGTCTCTGAGACATCATCAGACGGGTTTCAGTGAGTTTACCGGTAGTTGGTGACGGGTATAGTGGACACCGGTTTCATGATGGATGTTCCAACAAAGTTTCTGCTTGACCAACTTCAACTAGCAACGGACTCAGGACATAAATGGAATCTGTGTAGGTTCAAAAAAGCGAACTAATCAACACTGTTCTAGACATACCATTTTAAAGATATATGTATTTTGATCGGGGGGATGGAGAACACAAATATCTGTTCAGACGAACTAGTTGACTTCAGCTGGTGAAAAAACTGGCAAGCCGGAGGGGGTGTGTGCACCGGACAAATCTGCGTCTGGGAGTATCACGTGAGCACATTAAGGGCAACTTGCCCTGAGTATGCGCGGCGTACATGGCACGGGGTTTGATGGCAGAAATGCTGCACGTGATAGGTCCAAGCGCTGCAGCTTTTATCAAGGCGATAACGAGATAAGGGGTCTGTTGATGAATCATATCAGATTCGGTTTTGTATGCTCCGAAGAGCATATGTGGACTATAACAAAATCTGCAGTTTGGAGTACAAATGTAGTATACAAGCAGCTTGAATAAATCTTCAAAGATGATGTGAAGCACTTCAAGCAAATGTGGGACCTGATTGGAACTTACAGTATCTTTTTTGTAGCTTCAAATTTCACTGCAAACGGCTGTACACCAGAGAACAATTAAAATCTATAGCTAATGGTTATCAAGACAGAACCAGAACTTACTTCAAATTGCAACACACATAGTATAACTCACAGATGTTCAAGTACAACTCAGAGTGGAACTTCGTCATTGTTCTCAACTACCTACAACACACGAAATGTATAATGAAACAGATTAGCAAATCAGACGCTATGTATATCCGAATTGGGAGAATAATTGAGATTAGCTTCGAGGCTTCTTCCGATGGCAATGACGATGAGATCCATGCCCTTCTATAATCTCCTTGGGCTGGGTCCTATCGAAGGACCAGGCCAAAAAACTCTTCAAAATATAAAAGAATAGTTCCAACATCGGATGCTTTCATACCAACACCTCGCCAAAAGATAAATGTAGTCATTTTTGTATGGGTCCTCTAAGTACCCTTGTTCTTCTTCAGGCTGGTGGCCAACCATTCAAGACCCTCGTACAAACCATCACCAGACGTGGCGCAGGTGGCTTGGATGTACCAAGGACGAGGTCTGATTGATTGCAGACCAAGCTTCTCTGTGATCTCAGCTGCATTCATGGCATTTGGCAGATCCTGCTTGTTGGCGAACACCAATAGCAACGCGTCTCTGAGTTCGTCCTCGTTGAGCATTCTCTGCAGCTCTTCCCTGGCCTCAGAGATACGGTCCCTATCGTTAGAGTCAACGACAAAGATGATACCCTGGGTGTTCTGGAAGTAGTGTCTCCACAGCGGTCTGATCTTGTCTTGTCCACCGACATCCCAGACGGTGAACGAGATGTTCTTGTAGTCAACGGTCTCCACGTTGAAACCGATCGTTGGGATGGTGGTGACAATCTCACCCAGCTTGAGCTTGTACAGGATGGTAGTCTTACCAGCGGCATCCAAACCAACCATCAAGATACGCATCTCTTTGCGGCCAAAAAGGCCTTGCAACAACTTTGAAATACTCAAACCCATCTGCTGAAGTTAGTAATTGAACGATTGAGTTAGATGTGGATAAATCACTGGTGAAAGTCACATCTTGATGGATCGTGAAGTTTAGATCACAAACAGCGACACTTTGAAAGGATCGACGCGTGTCATTTAGGAAACAGAGGGAACAAATAGCTAACTCTCGAGACAAACGTTGCTATTAGAACAAATCCATTTGGGGAAACACGAAACAGGCAACATTTCACCTGATTCGCGTGAAAAATGGCCTTTTATTTCCAAATGGTCACGGCATAGCCCCTGTTGGAACACATCATGAGACTGATTTGACACAGCATCAATCACCAAAGTAGGACAAGTCCCAACAAGAACATTCAATCCAATGCAATCACTTTGGCACCGAGTCCGAGGGAGCCCGTGAGTATCATGACGATTTGAAATGATCAAAACCGTCTTGTCTCGCATCAACGCCTTCAAGCAAAGCCTTCGCAATTAAATGCCTCGACCGCAATTATATCGATCCATCAATCCAATCTGTAACACCAGATAATTCGCACACTTACTATTCCAATTCGAGAATGTCCTTTTTGATATTCAGTTCCCTTGTTCGAAAGTGGTAACAGAGAAGAGCGTTAAAGGAAACAAGGGGAGGGTTGCGGGAAGACGATTAGCTGGCGACTTTTTCTTGTCGGATCGACTCCTTTTTGAGCACCGCCACAAATTTCCCATTTGGAATTTCATGTGGCGAGGTGTTCAAAAACTGCGCGGACCCGGCTGAAGCAAAAGAATATCAAGGTGACAAAATAAAGAAAATGATAAACTCACAATTCCAACACTTTTGTCTATGTTTTAAGTCAGTTCATGAGTTCAAATGGCACCGTATGTCAACAGCTTTGATTTAAACACCTACCCTCCTCGGAGATCCAAGTGGCGCAGTAGATCCGCAGATGGTCGTGCCCACTAACGCGTTCCAAAAGACCACTTTATGACTACAGTGAGGCGTTCAAGAATGCAAAATGGTAAATTAGATCGGAACAAACGTTTCCGTAATATAGCCACAGGAGCCAGTTATATATAGATATGCAAATTGGTAGCGGAATTGGGTGCGGAAGAACCTGTATGGTAAGGTTTAGGAGACTCCCTCACTTGCCAACATTGACTTTGCAAGTGGAAAACTTCTGGAGGGAACGCAGATAAACGGCATAAGTGACATCATCGTTGTCAGGCTCCCAGTACATTTCGCTGAGACGAATATGCCATGGTGGAAAGCCTTGGAGATCGATATACGGCTGAAACATGACGATTAGATCGGGCTCAGCGCCAACGAGCTGCTTCAGTTCATCATCTATGAACTTCAAAGTCACTTTCTTCTCGTCCAGCTCTCCAGTTTTGGCTAGCTCGGCCATAACACGGGTCATTTCCACAATGGTGTTACGCCCGTCTTCGAGACTCAGCAGTGAAATTTCGATCGCGGGTTTGGAATTTGACTTCTCGTATTCATCAGAAGCACCGTAGAAGGTCAGATTCAAATGGGGAACACGAATTGAGTATGAAGGAACGTTTCCTGTCCCGAAATACGCGGTTAATTTGCGGAAAACGGCCCGACGCAATTCGGGGATATGGTGTTTCATGGTCCCAGTTCTTTCATATATTGCAAGATTTGGAATACCACTAGAAACGCACCATGCTGCCAGCTCGGAGCTGTCATTGAGCAATCCGTCAACACCTCCGTTCTCCTCTTCCTCAGCTCTGCAGTTGAGAATTGCGGCAATTTGGCGCGGAATCTTGGCCAGTTTGCCGACATCGTTGCGAATTAGACTCGGAGAACGCGAAGGGTTATATGTGAGATTCAGGAACCTCAATTTCAGCTTGTTGGCAGAAAAGTTGTATAGTCTGTAGCAGAAAAGCAGCAGATACAGTACAACAAGCACCGAGTGGCACACGTAAAATGAGAAGATCTGCCAGTAGGTGGGATCCTCCGCCAATTTCGAGTTCCGTGGTGCAATTGCCATTTTGAGAATCGATCCATATCTTTCTAAAACTCCAGCGGAGCCTTTCCAGTCGTACGCGGCCGCACCGTTCACGACGGGGGAAACGACGGGGGAAACCACGGGTGAAGACTCAACCATGTCTCAAATCCCAGGACGAAAAAACACAAAAAAAGTCACAACCAGAGCCTCACCTTGGATCCGGAATGTATTTTCCAGTGATTTTCCTCCGCAGAATTGGACTGAGGGAAGATAGTCTTGTTAAGTTGCCAAGTTGAATCCGTGGCCTTCTTCGCGAAATGTGAGGTGTCGTGCGGGGAACAAAGTGAAGGGCACGCAACTTTGTCATGGCTCGGGGATTGATAGCAGGTAGTTTAGAATACGGAGATAGGCTCACAGAGACCCAAAATGAGACAAAAACGAAAGTAAAAAACGGTATATTGACGGGCGAGGGGTACGCGGTTTGCTGTGAAAGTTGAGTGATTGTGGAAACTATGGGTGAAACCAGGGAGTTGAGAGTAAGTAGTTCGTGAAATTCCAGCCCAGAGACGTCAGTTTCTGACATTTTTGAGCGACATTTTCGGAAATTGACGTTATAGGTAGGCCCTTTGGACTCTTATTTTGGATCATTCGGGCCTCTCAGGTCCTTCGGAGTCTCCAGATCTCTCAAATTGAAACCTGTTATCCAAATGCAAACCCTGGATAAACTCCATCAAGTCCTGCTCATTCGTATAATTATAAGCATTAACGCCGTGGCCATCCACGACGTCCATTAGCTCATCATCGTCGGAGTTCGAATCAATCGAAGGCGGGGTGCCAGTCACGACATTAAGCTGGAAATTGCCTCCATGATGAGACCGTTCGTAGAGTCCTGTTGTTACTGTGCGGCTCAGCTCCAAACGTTTATCGTTGGTCGAACTGCTCGACTCCAAACGCTTGTCGTTTGTCGAACTGCTAACAGTTGTCCTCTGTTCTTCCTGGTTATTTAGCACATACCGTTCATGAAGAGTGGATTTGAAACCAGCAGATTTGCCCGCACTACGGCAAACGCGATACATCTCGTCGATCTCTTCGAGCATCAGGCCTTTCGTCTCGTATACGAATAAGTACGAGAAAACACAAGCTAATGTGCAGCATGCGCCCCAGAGAAAGAAGATCTTGGTGCCTAGTGCGGCAGTGTGCTTTCCAGCATCAACCAAGTATGGAGTGGAGTAGGCAAACACAAAGTTGACAATCCAGTTTGTTGCAGCAGTCAGAGACACTGCCTTTTGACGGACCGAAAGCGAGTAAGACTCTCCAACGATTACCCAAACGACAGGACCCCAACTGGAGGCAAAAAATGCAATGAATAGACATACAAACGCGATCATCACCTTATTGGCGATCACAGAATCCGTCGTACAGCCAACAATTGCGATGATGAAGTTGGAAACTGTCATTCCAGCAGCACCAAAGATTATAAGTTTTCTTCGACCGATAACCTCCACAAAAATGATTCCTGGTATTGTGAAAGTGACGTTGACGGCGTAGGTGATAAACGAGATTAGGTACGAGTTCTGCACGCTGGCATGGACAAAGAAGTTCACACCATAGTAGAAAATGAAGTTGATACCCGTACACTGCTGAAGAGCCTGTAGCGCCATTCCGGTGAACATTCTGTAACCTTGGCGACACCGCGAGGGTGAACTCCGGAAGCAATCAAATATGGACGGCTTTCCAAAGCTCATCTCATAATCGTGAGAAGCCTTGATTTCGATCAGTTCTTCGATCAATGATTCATCCGTGACAGGGAGTTTGCGGAACCGCGACAGTGCCACAATGGCATCGTCCAAACGGTCTTTCTTCACGAAAAAGCGCGGCGACTCGGGCAAAAAGAACACTCCAGTGGACAGCACAGCTGACCATATGAGCTGGAGACTTATGGGGATGCGGAAACAACGCGAATCGTCAATCTTATGTGTTCCTTGGACAACGGCACTGGAAACCAAAAGCCCCAGTGTGATTGCGCATTGGTAGAGCGAGATAATGGCACCACGAACACCTTTGGGAGACGACTCAGCCTGGTAAAGCGGAATAACCGCACTGATAATGCCAACTCCCAGTCCGCTGACGAAACGACCAACACATAGCAACGCCATATTGGTGAGAATAAGCTGGAGAATGGTTCCCAACGAGAAGACGATGCCGGCAGAATACACTATGGTCAGCCGACGGCCAATAGTGTCCGATAAAACAGGTGCAAACAACGCACCGACGAATGTCCCAATAGACAGAACTGCTGTAATGATGGCGGTGTCTGGCGCCGTGAAGTTCTTACCGTTCGGCGCAAAATTTCGCTTGACATAATCCATTTCAAGCATGCCGTTGATGATTCCGGTATCATAGCCATATAAAAAACCACCAACCGCTGTCAGCAGACCCACGGCAAATGCCATGATCGAGGACTGCCTCGTCTGGCGCCTTGAGATCATTTTGCAGGCATGTAGGTGTAAAAGATCGGGGTACTAAACGAAGTGGGGGTAGCGAGCAAGATCTCACAATTTGATTTGGCTATGGGTTAGCAAAAAACACACGGACTGACCCAAATTTGGTACCGTTGTATTCAGCAAAGAAGCAAACACAGGCTGATTAGGGTTTTTTTCGATTTGAACTAGGATAGCACGGCTTGAAATGTAGCGAAGAGAGGTGGGCACGGAACTTTGTAAGACGAAGGAGGAAGATGACCCCAGCAGGTCTGCGTACATAAGCAAAAGCGGGCAGATACTGGGAGTAACACGACCCCTGATTCTCACGTGCTTTTGAAATGCGAACGATGGGCAATATTTGCAGAAGAGTCAAAGGGGAAGATGAATCAAACCGAGATTTGTAGATCTGATGTATTCAGCTTAGGAGCTGTCCGTGAAACTCGTAGGTTGACTCAAAGCCGTGCAAGTCCTGACTAAGACTCATGGTCCGGGATTTCGGGATTTCAGTTGACATGTGATGACTTGCACGTGTTTCTTTAGACTATCACTACTCGCTCAACAAAGGAAGACTGGAAAATATGGTAGCATTAAGTTCCGTAAAACACTCAGTAATAACTTTTTTCTCGATCTCTGGTGATTCTTTTGGTGATTAGTCAAAGCAACGGTTGCGGTCGTGTGCATACTATCTGCCGGTGCAGGACACGAAGTTTTGACGTTTATGGCTTTTCAATAGCTACCAGTCAGGTGAAAACGGAGATAAATAGCTATGGATCAACAGAAAAGGGTCCACTTAGGTAACTCCATATGGGAATGGCTACCAAATGGCAAACCTACGCACAACAACCGGTGAGTACGCGCCATATGAAATTGTTCACCCGTAGTGAGGTGGTGCGGCTGAAACATATGTCTCCAATCTTTCAACACGCCAGACCGTTTACCTCAAATTTAATGTTTTCAAGAATTATGGGAATTACAGTTCTACAACCTGCACTATCAGTCAATTATGTTCATGGTATTAGTCATATTAGGTGTTTTTAACACATTCGTCCTACGCAGCCATACGCGACAGTCCGAAACGAACCGAGAGCCTGCGGCCAAGCTTAACTTTGGAGTCCTTCTTATCACGTGGAACCGGATCAGAAACAGCCCTTTGTTGTGGACGTTCGGGCAGTAGCGGCACGGGCTCTTCAAGAATTGAAGCCGACGCCGACACGGAACGATCCAAAAACAAAGACAGTCGCCTATTCTTACGTTTAGTAACATGTAACGACTCAAGGGATCTTGCTCGACTTTCGTAGTGTACTGGAAGCTTAACTTCCGGGACCTCGCGCAGCCTCGCACAAACTGCGGTGAACAAAGACTCAAAATCTTCGATCCAGCACTGCAGAGTTTCCTCAAACACGCGGCACGAGCCCATAAGGTCTTCCGCACTCATATTTCCTGTAATTTCGAATCTAAACAGCGATAACTGAAAGATTTTGGCCAGATTGTGGGGCGTCATCCGTGTTTGGAGCACCACCTCAGGGAGCGCCAGCGCGTGCAAGAAGTGAAGAACGTACAACAAGGTGTGGACTTTGCGAGTTGGAATCTGAGCCAGTGTGGCTGCGTACAATTCAATGTTCCCAGAGCCGTTCTCAGCAATGTTTTTGAGGGTTTCGCTGATTGCTCTTGGTACAAGCGGGTCAGCAAAAGATAGATATCGTTTCAACAACATCGAGATGTCGTAAGAATTGAGCCCATCAAAGGAATATGCCACATCTGCTGCCAGAATCTGTTCTGTGGCACGTACTGTCTTCACAGAGCCGTTCACTCTGAACAGCCCATCCGGCTTTTCGCTAGCAGCAATATGACGACAGCATCTTTCCACAATAACAGGCACAGAACACTGCAGAGTTGAGCCAGCAAGAGTCAAGTTAACATCCACAGTCTGACAGCTTCGAAGATCTGTCAAAATAGGGTATGTGAGTGAGTCCTGGGTCGTTCCAGCGTTGTACACAGATGCTTGGTGTTGATCCACATAGACTCGGCAATCGGGTTTCAAATATCCGTGCAAGTTATTGTTGCTAAAAGACCTGAACCAGGCTTTGGGCTTCGATACTTCCATGGTATTTGGCTTATGTTAAACGAATGCTAGTGCTGAGACCTGGTCAACATGTTAATTGCTGTGTCAAACAAGGCTACAGGCACGCAGATGTAAACACTGCATCGCGTCGTGACTTTGGCGGTACACGCAAATTTGAGTCACACTTGGCAGCGTTAGGCGGTTAAATCTGGTCTAAAAAAAGGAAAACATATGAGATACGAGACAACCGGATAGCGGGTGTCGTATACAAAAGCATTGCACGGGTTTGAACAAACGTGGCGTGTTCGGCGCTCTCTCCCTGTGCCTCTCTCTCTGTGTGTGGGGAATAATGTAGTCTGGACGTCGTTTGGTCTTCGGGGCGCCAGAGCGTCAATTTCTGTAAATGTCGTGATTTTTCTAACAGATACTGTCGGTGTTCCTCACGAAGACAAATAAACGAAGAAAAACAAAAAATAACAATAGGCATTTTTGGTAATACTCAATCAAAAACATAATAGAATTGAGTTTTCTTGCATGTCTTATGCGCTACACAGTAATCCCGAGAAACTGATGAGGAAAGTCTTTAGACGCCAAACCTTCCGCGCTTTTTGACTCTCAGCGCTCTCTTCTTTCCCGAAAAATACTCAGGAGCCGTTTCCAGGTCATTCAAACAATGAGTATTCTTCGTTCCACCTTCAAACCATACTCCTTGATCCTGTGCTCATGCCTCAAGCCGTAAGCCGCACAGTAGTTCATTCACCAATTTTGTATTACTTACCCTACCCTCCCCTGTCTGTGTGGAACGGTTGGAAAGAACAAGAGAGAAGACCAGAGGAGACAAGACAAACAGGCCTGTTTCAAGAAGACGAAGCTGACCCTAGCACAATCAAAAAGACCACTCGAGTCACAGAAAGAGTGCGATTCTCCACGTATTGCTCTTCACCAGTTTGTTTGCATTTCGCTAAGCAATTGACGGAGAGATTACTGTGTTGTACGTAACTGTCAACCACGCAAACGCATAAACCGCTTGTGAGATACCAAAGCGGTCAACTGTGGATTCGCTTGTTAATTGAGCGATTAGACTGGTTGCGTTTAGGTTACAGTTGGTTTGGGTGACTGTTGAGCTCTAAGATACAACGAGTATCTCTCTTCGCAAGGAAAGCGCTGTCACAACATCAGCATTGACGCCTCCCAGCCGGTGAATTATAAAGAAACCGGTAAAAGGCTCGCAACCGTGACATTATTAAGGCAACGAAACTTTCGTGACAACAATTGTCGGGGATCTTTTTTTACACCTATATTAACTGCTACAGCAGTGACAACCAGAACATCTACAAGTGGCTATACGAGTATTTCCCTGTTCCATTTTCTGGTTTTGCTGGTTTTCTCTCTAGAATTAAGCAGATAGAGCACTTGAACGCCTAGAACCTTGTGTGGTTTGCTGAACTTCATCCCACCGCTATGTCCGACCAAGTATACTCGGCCACCTACTCGGGTGTGCCCGTTTTCGAGTTCATCACCCCCAAAACGTCAGTGATGCGCCGTCAGCAGGATGGTTGGATCAACGCAACGCACATACTAAAAGTTGCAGACTTTCCGAAAGCGAAACGAACCAGAATCCTCGAACGTGACGTCCAAACAGGTACCCACGAAAAGATCCAGGGTGGTTATGGTAAGTACCAGGGTACGTGGGTACCTTTAGAGCGAGCTCGCGAGATTGCTGTTCAGTTTGGTGTTGATGGTGAGCTCAGTGCCATCTTTGACTTTGCGCCTAATGCTGGTGATCCACCACCTCCACCGGCTCCAAAACATCACCACGCAAGTTCGGCTACAAAGCCAAAAAAGCCTGAACGTTTGGAAAAGCCCGAGAAGCCCGCTTTGCGTCGAATGGTGAGACCTGGAGCAGAATCACCCACCAATGCTCTTTCGGCGTCGATTCCACGCAAGCGCGGCCGTCCTCCCAAATCACGCGAAAACTCCACAGTTGACGAACCGGCTGCAAGAAATGCTGTAGCTACAAATAGGCACGAGCAATACCGCTCGATCCAACAGCACAGTAGGCCCCGACCTTTATACAATGATTACGATGCTGACGAACCGAACAGCCATTTGGAGCTTTCGTCTTCTCCCAGCGAGTTCATGAGCGATACAGATCTTGACAACGCGTTGCGTTCGCACCAAGATGGATCCGGTCAGGTTGCATTGCGACAATCGACGCATCCCACGGAAGCTGGTTGGTATGACCCTGGAAAGGAGTATACTTCGAGACTATTGGAGTACTTTCTGGCTCCCCCCGAACGGCCCCAAGAAGTCCCCGAGTTTCTGCTACATCCCACTCGTGGATTTGATGTTAATCAGCCCATAGACAAAGAAGGCAACACAACATTCCACTGGGCGTGCTCTATGGGTGATCTGCGGATCTCAGATGCTTTGTTAAACTACGGCGCAAACTACCGCTGTCTCAACCATGCAGGGCAGGTCCCTGCGATGAGAGCAGTGTTGTTCACCAATGCATTTGCAAGGCGTACTTTCCCAAAGCTTTTGGACTTGCTGAGAGATACTTTATTAGACCGTGATAGTCGCGGTCGAACTATGCTCCACCACATTGCAGCCTCTTCAGATTCGCGTGCAAGATTGCCGGCTGCTCGTTACTACCTCGACGCATTGCTGGCGAAAGTTTCTGAAATTCAGCCTCTTGAAAGGCTTTCCAACTTCGTCAACCAGCAGGATGCCGAGGGGAATACCGCGTTGCATGTTTTTGTGCTCAGCGGTGCAAAAAAGTGCGTGAAGGTGATGTTGGGTTATGGCGCTCGAGTGGATATCTCTAACGAGCATGGAGAGACAGTCTACGACTTTCTATCCACTGCTTCGCTTCGACCAGACCTAGAAAGTGTGGAGACTCTCCAGTCGTTTCCGAGTCTCAATTTCAACGTTCCACGCTATTCAGAGACGGCAATGCAGATAAACCATCGCGTATCATCGCAATTGTCCGAAAAACTGCTGGAACTATCGAGTGCTTTTGACGCAGAACTCCAGCAAACAGACGACGACTTGAGCGAAAGCAGAGCTCAATTGGCGGGTTTGGAGGAGGATGTTCGCACCACCAACGTGGAAATTGGAGTCATAGTGGCTCGTCACGATAAAGGTATGAGTGTTGCAGCTCAACTGGTTGAATTGGGTGAACAATATGCCCAGAAGTCGGCCCGTTTGAGGTCACTATTAGAGCGTGCTCAGGCCAAAGACCTGGCTGAAGTCGTCCAGAGATGTGAAGGAGAATCGGGCGCTGGTCCTCAATCAGTTGCAGCCACTGTCGATGCCACAACGATAGCATCCGTTGTAGAGCTTTCAAGGCTTCAGTTGTCACGGAAACGCAAGGTTGAGGAGATTGTGACACTCTTTGCGGAAGCCTCGGGCGAGAGCGAAAAGATGAACCAGTACAGACGGCTGGTGTCGCTGTGTTGCAGCGTTGAGCTCGAAGAGGTTGATGGGTTACTTGACGGGATAGCAGAGGCGCTGCAGAGTGTTGAACGCGAGTGAGCCAATAACCCTCAGAGTGATGTTTAGAAGATTTCGCAGAATCGTCTCGATATCGAAATCGACACACTGACACGAACTGCCCCCCGCCTGTTGAAATTGATACGAACATGTACACTACAGAAAGATAGACACTGTGAATTACGCAATAACGCTTTTACGCGTCTGTATTAATCGAACACACTTCTTGTAGAAAACGTTTAAGATTGTAGTAGATAATAGATAGTACTCCCCCCATTTAATTTTTGATTCACACACTTCCGCATTTACCCGACGTCTCTGCGGACCGGCGGGGACTTGGTCGCGCAATTCTCATTTCTCGGGCCGGAACTTGACTTTTTTAACGGGAAACGCGTCGAATCTGGAACTGGTCATGGAGAGGGTCGAAAGAAGAACATGGAGAACATAATGCTAACCAGCCGCTGATATTTGAGAGGTTTATGAGACAATCCTTGATGACTTTTGTTGATTGCTATTTTCCTCTATTTTTTTATCGGAACATATTTCCTGTGTGGAATACACTTTTTTTATTTTCGTTCAGTCGCCTATGACATTCACGTCATACCCCATAGGCCATAGGCCAAGGCCGGTACCGGCCCTCTACCCCTCATCGCACCCGCGAAATCCGGATAAGATTTTTACTGAGTCACTGATGAAAAATTGGCCTGATAGCCTGATGAGAGTTTCACCGAGGTGAGTTTTGAAAAAGGATTGAACTTCTCGAGGTCTTAAATCTAAGTTGCAAGTACTCAGCTCAGCTCTTTGAAATCTTTGGGTTTTACAGTTCTTAAGTCGTGGAAAATTTCTAAGCTAGCAAAGCTCTTCAAGTTTTCTTCCTCGTGCCAACTCAGCCATGTTCAAGCAAACAGTCTGTCTTTTACAGAAGTCCACCAAGGGTGCTTGGAGCAATATGCTCCGTGATCCCTCGACCAAGTATTCGGCCTTCGAGGGTGTACAACTCAAGGATCGTACCTGGCCTAACAACAAGATTAAGAAGGCGCCACGTTGGTTGTCCACAGATCTCAGAGACGGCAACCAGTCACTTCCAGACCCTATGTCCATCGAGCAAAAGAAGGAATATTTCCATAAGCTTGTGGAAGTGGGATTCAAGGAGATCGAGGTCTCTTTTCCATCTGCCTCGCAAACCGATTTCGACTTCACCAGATACGCCGTTGAACACGCTCCAGAGGACGTTTCCATTCAGGTTTTGACCCAATCAAGAGAACATCTGGTTCGCAGAACCGTGGATTCGGTGAAAGGTGCCAAGCGCGCCACTATCCACACCTACTTGGCCACTTCGGACCTATTCCGTGATGTCGTCTTCCACATGTCTCAGCAAGACGCGATTGCCAAGGCCATCGAAACTACCAAATTGGTAAGATCACTGACGAAGGACCACCCAGACATGCAGGATACCATCTGGACCTACGAGTTTTCGCCTGAATGTTTCTCGTCGACTCCATCCGAGTTCGCTTTGGAGATTTGTGAGGCCGTCAAGGCTGCCTGGGAGCCAACTGCCGAGAATCCATTAATTTTCAACTTGCCTGCCACCATTGAGGTCAGTTCGCCTAACGTGTATGCCGACCAAATCGAGTACTTCTCCAGAAATGTGTCCGAACGTGAAAAGGTTTGTATTTCTCTTCATCCTCATAACGACCGTGGTTGCGGCGTTGCTGCCGCGGAGTTGGGTCTGATGGCTGGTGGTGATCGTGTTGAGGGATGTCTCTTTGGAAATGGTGAGAGAACTGGAAACGTCGATATCGTGACTGTTGCACTCAACATGTACACCAGCGGTGTCTCACCCGAGCTCGACTTCAGCGATATCGAATCGATCATTGACGTGGTTGAAAAGTGTAACAAACTTCCCGTTTCCGCCAGAGCTCCATACGGAGGTTCTTTGGTGGTGTCTGCCTTTTCTGGTTCTCACCAAGATGCTATCAAGAAGGGATTTGCCGCTCAGGAAAAGAGATGGGCCAATGGTGACACTCGCTGGATGATTCCTTACCTGCCTCTGGATCCAAAGGATATTGGCCGCAATTACGAAGCCGTCATCCGTGTCAACTCTCAATCAGGTAAGGGTGGTGCTGCTTGGGTTGTTCTCAGAACTCTTGGCCTGGATCTCCCAAGACAGATGCAGATCTCGTTCAGTTCTGTCGTTCAGATCGAGGCCGACAAGCTTGGCCGCGAACTTAAGTCTGAAGAGATCAGCAAGTTGCTTCATTCCACTTACAACATCGACAGTGTCGCCCAAACAAGCGTGCAGCTTTTGGATACCGAGTTCAAGAAGGGTTCTTCTTCCGATGAGCTCATTTTGAACGCCAAGATCTCCGTTCATGGTTCTGAACCAATCAGCATATCCGGTACCGGTAATGGTCCAATTTCTGCCTTCTTGCAGGCTCTCTCTACCTCCTTCGATGTTGAACTCGAGGTGGCCAACTACTCTGAGCACTCTGTTGGTAAGGGTTCCAAGACCAAGGCTGCCTCCTATATCCAGCTTTCAACCGCTGAAGGCACTTCGCAATGGGGTATTGGTATCCACGAGAACGCTACCAGAGCTTCTGTCATGGCCATGGTTTCTTCCGTCAACAGCATGATTGCACAGGGCGTCATTTCACTTGATCGCGAGCAGAAAAGGTCTTCTGCATAAAAAAGGACAATGCGAGGTCAAAAAAACAGTATTGAGGTCCATATAATGAACGCTAGTATCGAAGGTCTGTATCAGCAAGAACTAGTTAGTATCAAAAGTCAAAAATTCGGTTATTTTCGTTTTGGGTATGCAGTAGTTATTCGTAAATGATTTTCCACTCAAAAATCTTCATATATTGTGCCAAAAGGCTCCTTAGTTAGCTGATTCCGCTCTCATCGCCAGTCTTCAGCCTTAAACCTCTCCCTTTTCGTCTCGACTTCTTTTATGACTTATTTGCTTGAACCAAAGCATACACGTTCAATACCGCAACAAAAATCCACACCACAACTGCGATAACCGTGGTGAGCCAGTTATTGGACATGTCTTTGTAAGTCCCGTCTTCCCTCTCCACCCGCATTATGCGTCGATTGCATGTAAAAATGATCAACGGTGCAGTGAGAAACGGCAGTGTAATTGAGAGGGCAAACTGGCTTGCATTCAAAGCTATACCCATCCCGTGTCTCCCAAGACTGGCAGATATTGCCAGACAAGGCACGATTGCAATGGACCTAGTTATGAGTCGCCGCATCCATGGTTTTACTCTCCATTGAATGTGGCCCTCGCACACAATCTGACCTGCAATCGTGCACACAATCCCGGCAGATTGGCCTGAACATAGAAGTGCTACCATGAAAACAGTACCAACAACGGGTGCAATTGTTGTGGAAAGCAGCGAATGGATATCGTAGAGATCAGCGTCGACGGCCTCTGTTGTTCCGTAAAGCGTGGCCCCAGAAACTATCAGAATAGCACAATTCACAAACAGAGCAAAAGTGAACAATGCGGTTGCTAATTCGATGATTGAATACTTCAAACAGTAGTCGATGGCTGCAGATGAAGGCTTATAACTGTAGTACATCTCTTCGTTTTCAGCTGAATCCTCTGACAACTGGATGTGATCTGTGGCCACGTCGTATTCGCGCAGTCTCGGTTGTACCAGTCCAGACCCTAAAAATAGACTATGTGGCATAACTGTCGCACCCAAAATGGAAGCAGCTGTGTATATTCCGTTGTTATGGAACATCTCTTTAGAAGGAGCAAATCCCCGGAAGATCTGCTTAGCAGAAGTTTCCTGAGGCAAGTATCCCAGCTCCACGCAGAAGCAAATCACAACTGCCAACACCAGAACTGCAACTCCATACTCGAAATACCGCACAAATCGTAGTGAAGAGCCAGGCCTGTAAGCCATCAAGACCAAGAACACATCAACCACTGAGATCGCAACTCCGGCCGGAAGCGGCACCCTGAACAATATGTTCAATGCTATAGCTGAACCAATCACCTCAGCCACATCCGTGGCCACAATGGCACACTCTGCAAACAAGTAAAGCACCAAATTCAGCCATCGCGGACAGATTTCTCTGCAGCTCCTTGCGAGGTCCTTTCCGGTAACGGTGCCTAGTTTAATGCACAAGCTTTGAAGGAAAACTGCCACCGCGTTAGAAATAAAAACCACAAACAGCAGTGCATACCGATTGGAAGCTCCAGCTGAAGTAGCAGTCGCGTAATTTCCAGGATCCATGTATGCGACTGAAACCATCAACCCGGGACCGACAAACCGAGCGTATTTAACTACTGCAGTTCGTATGTTGTTGCCAAGTTTGGCAATGCCCTTTTTCTGGGGAACATAATCCTGAGCACCAAATGATTGTTTAGTTTCTGGATGGTCGACCCCACCCATAACAATGTCCAAAACTGGTAAATCGGGAACTGTGGCCATTTTAAAGTTGTGAACACAGGGAAGCCAACAGAAGAAGAACAAGGAGGAGGACCAAAGAACGGCTGAGTGATGCGGTGACAACACTCACAAACGCAAGTACAATTGCAATTTGGGACTAAGGCAGAATTGTGTTGACAACGCAAAAAATATGGGTTATTCCAAGATTATATAAATGATTGGAAAGGTTCAAAAAAAAATATGTGGAAAAGTGAGCAAAATAAGGGTTTTATTTTTGGAAAGAGGCCAAGAACTCAATTCCCAATACGGTCCCTTTTGATATAATTCAGTTTAGAGGTGGAGTTGGCCACGTCCAGATCGTTGCGAGGACATACGAGGACTGGAAGTTGATTGCTAGTGGTTAAATATTACAAATCATTGTCACATGTAGTGCAGACATTATCCAACTCAATGATATTATTAAAACAAAAATTTTTCGAAAGTAGATTCATGCGGGTAATAATAAGCTAATGCGTCTACACAGCTTTGTACAGATCAACCGAGACCAAATAGCGAAAAACCAGGCCTATTAATTTTGCTCCCAAAACGAATTCAGCTATATAAAAACCGTTTAAATGCGTTTAAAATTGTTTGAAAGTCAGTTGTTACCTTTTAGGTTATATAGATAAAACATGAACTGCAAAACATGAACTGCCTTATTTTATCCCACAAACTTGTTCACGGCATGGACAATGTCAGTTAAATGCCCACAGGGATGCAATCAAAACGATGGTCATATATTCAGTCTTGTAAGTGTAATAGCATAGGCTGCCGATAGCATCAGATAAGAATTCCAGTATTTTGATAACTCGAAATTGTGAACCTGATGTCTCACAAGAATGAGGGATAACCCCACACATCC